>NC_042298.1:1199318-1499318 GCF_901000725.2 Takifugu rubripes | reverse complement strand
TATTTGAATGATATAAAATGATTGTTCAGACTCTTATTAAAAAAATATATATATGGGAATTGAATATTGCTAAGTTTCAATGCAAGGTGGATTTCTTTTACATTTTGGTTTGGCATGTACTTATTAGGAGCATTTTAAGATTATAAAAGAAAAGTGTAAAAATACCAGGAAAGTCAGAATTTCTTTAAATATGACATAAAAACAGTCATATTTGAGGTCATTTTGACATGAACACTGAACTTTTTCTGGTTTGGATACTGAGGCAAACAAAGCAGAGGAACATCTGTCATGAGAGTCAGACTTAGAGACAAAAAGCAATGGAGAGTGGATATCAAACATTATCAAACATCCTGGGTTGAGAAATAGTGTAACACATATTGTCACATACTGTATTTAGTATTTCTTTATCTATTTTTGTATATGTATGCATGCCATTTTTCTTCTTTAGTCAACAATATTTATTATACAATAACATTTAAATGTCACTCAGACTCTGTTGACACAAGCATTGCATTTGAAAAGTCCAGAACTACTGGAGTCAAAACTCAAGTGATACTCATTTGACTGGGACGGAAAGTATTTTTGTAATTTTTTAAATGTAAATTGGGGTTTTTGTACTTTGTTTCAGAAATGGTCAATTTGTTTTAAATGTTGTAAATGTGTTTCATGAAAGTTATTTCGGAATGTACTTCTCAGCCCCCTTTGAAATGTGGACCATCAAAAAGGCATTCAGGATTTCTTTGTTCGGGGGTCCGATAGCTTAATAGGCAGAGCTAAGGAACCACGCATAGTGACCTTCAACCTATTTAGGGGCCATTTGGTGAACCTACAATGGCTCATTGTGTATCAGGTGGCATATGAACCTAGTTGCTGCACAAAAAACTCAGGAGAGGCAGGAGAACTGGAGTCAAGGAAGATTGGTACCGAGGATTCAGGCAGAATAATTCAGGCAAAGAACAATCTGGCCAAGGAGTGAGTGTGATTGCATGTGGTAAGAGGCTGCTGTGTTTACAGGTGAGTTGAGTAGCCTGACAAGGTGGGCGTGGTTGCCAGGCTGAGTGGGGCAGGAACAATGGAAAAATCCTGAGAGCTGGATGACTGAACTGAGAAAAAAGATGACAAATAAATCAAGCTGAGCAGTTTCAGACATACATCATATACGTTTCTGCAGATTAACAGACTAATGCAGCACTAATCAATTTATCCCAGCAAAAAAACAGAATCAATTATTTGTTTACCATGATTGATAGTGAAGAGAAAGGTCACATTTTCCTCCAGACTGTCAGGTCAAACTAATCTCCCTGACTCCCTTTATCAGAAACTTAAGAGTGTGGGTTAAAAGTGTGGGCCAGCTGTAGACACTGGTATGTTTGTCTCTGATGATCCCTGTGTCTGCAGCTTTGTGGAGTGAACATTATCAGCATTAAATTACATTACAACTTGAGCCAGGGAATTCCAGAATGAAACAAGATACCAGCACAGAGCGGGATCCTGAGTCTATTAGACAAAAAACAGCCCCAAGAGTAACAAAGTTCAGAAACACAAATTTTTAATTGACATGAAATAGGACAGGGTCCATTGACCAACAGGAACACACATTTAAGCGACACTGATGGCACCACACAACCTCATTTGCTAGGTACTCACTGCCATTACAAAGAGATGAGGACAGATTTTTAGAAATTCAAAGATGAATATAAAGAAGAGGTAAGTAAAGAATTTGCTGGGTTCAATGAATGAAAATAAGCAGCAGCAGAAGAATATTAGAGGGATACAGGGCCAAGTGGCAGTATTGTAGGTGTGGACCGTGAAAGCCAAGACAACTATCCTTACTTTAGTACAATAATAAGTATAATTGAAGTAGAGGTACACGGGATACACTGTTACTTATAGATTTATAACATGGTTGAGCAGGACAACATATCTGTGCCGAAGCTGGTGGATACACCCCTTCACCAGGAGCTTAAGTTGCCGGACGTAACTAAGTGAATACACCTTTATTGGGAGCACCTCCGAGGTCTATGGTGGTCAATTTTCTGAAAGAAGGGCAAATCATATGTTGAGATCAAAAAAGATTATACAAGAAAAAATATGCTTCCTAACACCCCTGAGCAGGATGAGAGTCCATTGGCCAGAAGGACCCATGGTATATGGTGCAAGACATGAAGAGGAAAGTGATGAAGACACCCAACAGGCGGAAGTATGCGGCCGGCAGCGAAGCATCACTTAAGGAATATATTGAAAGAGCGTTGCCATGGCAGCGCATCAGACAGAAGCAGGAGAGGAATGGATGGCCGCCTTTCCAGAATAGCTCATTTAATGCAGGGAACCACAGGCACTTTTCATTGAGCTATTAGCCCGAAAGATTAGAAAGGAGAATGAAGTGAAAAGGGGTGAAGTTAGGAGGGGAAGAACCTAAAATAGGATTATTTGCTGAAGATATATTATTTTTTTAAAGCATCCAAACAAAAGTCTTACAAAAACAATGAGATTACTAAAACATTATGGAGTATTCAGGATACAAAATTAATGTCACAAGACAAATTTCAGCAATAAATTAATTTCTGCCACTGGAAATAAAAGAAAAATGCAAGCTGAAGTGGAATGCAAAATCAATAAAATATGTGGGTGTAAACATTACAAAAACAATAGATAAATTATACAACTACAAATCACCCAAAACTAAACCAAGAAATTAGGAGGGAATTTGAGAGATGGTCAGGTATTTGTTGGGATTTCCACTCGAGGAGAGAGATAAGTTAAGCTAAATGTTCTGCCAGTTTATTAGGAAACAGGTGATGTACTGATTGAATGTTGGCAGAGAGGACAATGGAGAGATGTGGTTCAAGTCCCCAGAGATGAGCAGCAGGCCGTTGGGATGCTGTGTTTGTAGCCTGCTCACAGTGGAAAGCACAGCATCACATGCTGTGTTGCCATTGGCTGAGAGGATGTACACAGTCATCGTGATGTTTGAGAAATCTCAGGGAAGGTAGTAAGGTCTGAAGCTAATAGCCAGCAGCTCAATGTCCCGACTGCAGAGTTGTTCTTTGATAGTGATGCGCCCGGAGTTACAGCATCTATCGTTCACAAACACAACCAGTCCCTCTCCTTTCCTCTTACCGCTCTCCACTGTCCTGTCCACCCACATGAGTCGGAAAGCATCCAACTCCGCAAGCATATATGGAGTTAGTGCTGTTAGCCACGTCTCCCTAAACAGCAACATGCTCACCTGTGGTACTCCGTCTGATGCTGGGTCAGTGCCGCTAGTTCATCCATTTTATTGGGAAGAGAGTTAACATTCCCCATGATCATGGATAAGAGGACAGGCCTGTATTATCTCCTCCTGGCACAGCTTGACATCCCCCCTTTTCTCCTCAGCTCATGGTGTACATTGGGTTTCTCGCTGGTATTTAGCCTGTTGTGAGTTTTTATAGAATCCCAGGGCCTGACCCCCAACAAGAAACAGTGGCAAGGAAAAACTCCCCTTTAAATGCAAGAAATTTTTCAAGATTCAAGAGTACTTTATTGATCCCTTTAGGGGGTGTCCATCAGGGAAATTAGCATCTCCAAAGAAATGTACAGCACTGTACAAAATTTCCCACCACCATTACACCCCATTAAACCTATTAAAGATAATAAAAATATAATAAAATAAGAAATAAAATAGAATAAATTAAAAATAGAATATGAATATAAATATAAAACTATAAAAATGTTCCAGTTCTCCTGTTGGCCCTCATCCCCCCCTGTGAGGAGTTGAACAGCCTGATGGCTCGGGGGATGAATGAGTTCCCCAGTCTGTTGGTCCTGAACTTGGGGAGGCGCAGCCTCTGGCTGATCAGGCTTCTCTGGCTGTGGATGACAGTGTGCAGAGGGTGGCGGTCAGGAGCAGGGGAGAGGAGAGGAGAGGAGAGGAGAGGAGAGGAGAGGAGAGGAGAGGAGAGGAGAGGAGAGGAGAGGAGAGGAGACAGCCATCAACCAGTAAGGGGACAGAAACCTGTCAGTTGCTCATGTTTCTGTGCCTCAGCAGCCTCGGCCTGTCCTAAATATGATCAGAAATGAATAATAACTGCAACTTTCTCAAAGAGGAAGCATTTTACTCTGATTTTATAAGTAGAGGGAGACGGTCTCCTGTACCTGGACAGGGAGCTGGTTCCCCAGCAGGGGTACTGCTAGCTAAATGCTTAGTCACCCATTCTACTTTAGAGATTCTGGGGCCCTCAAGTAAATCACCATTATGAGAGCAGAGTGGTCTATTGGGATTAAATGGTGCTTTTAGCTCTCCAGGTAGGATGGAGCAAGGGCTCTGAGGACCTTGTAGTTAAGAAGAATCTTAAAAACTTAATTGTCAACCAATGAAGAGAAGCCAGCACAGAAGATAATTGTAATTTATTTTTTAGTGCCTGTCAGAACTCTAGCTGCAGCACTTTAAAATTAACTGCAGGCTTTAAAAAAAAATATCTGGACATCATGATTATAACAAATTACAAAATAGTTCAGCCTGGAGGGATCAAATGTATGGACTAGGTTTTTGGCATCACGCTGGGTCAAGCAATGTTTTGCAACTGGAAAAAGACTTATAGTGACCATTTTGATATGTGTGTTAAAGGATAGACTTTCCTTGAAGGTGACTCCAAGATTCTTCACAGAGAGATTAGAGGCCAAAGAGATAATATCTAATTTGTCCCTGAGAAGTTTAGGACCAAATACAAATGGACCTCAGGTTTGTCTGAAATTTGAAGAAAGAAAAGTGAAGACTTTATGTCCTTTAAAGAAAGCTTTGCCATGTGGTGCAGACTATAGGATCAATGGGATTAGCTAACAGCCGTTTAGCAGCATTTAGCATTTATTGCAATTGCAATCGATTCTGGCAGTCAAATCGCTGACATTTGGAAGTCTTCAGAATTGGTGTGGAACTTTCCAAACCAATGTTATTGGTCTTTTGCTCACTGTCCAATGGTGTCCTGAAAATGTCCATTGTAAGCAAATGTCATTTTACATGAAATATTACCTGAAGCCAGGAGGGACAGCAAATCTATCACATCTCAAAGTCCTACTTTCAGCTCTTCCTATCTAACCTGAAGTGAACTATAGGTAGTTGTGGTTGTAGTTCATCTTTATTTTGTCTCTCAGTTTGAGTTCTCAAACATTACTTAATGCTCAGTTCAAAAAAGTCATTACAGATGGTAATTTTAAGATTCTATCAGTGCTGATCATCCCCTTGAAACTCATTTGGCTTCTAAAAGTAAATAAACCGGTGCAGCATTTTGATCACAGCCTTGTCACAGCTTTAATATAAGGGATTGCAGTAGAGTAGTTATTCATGTTCATTCTGACATAACATTAGAGTGTCATTTACAGCTAATTAGTAGATAGATGGAAGAAAGAGAAAAGGATAGTGATATTTCAATCAAATTGTGCCTTTTATTTAACAATTTGTTTTATTTATTTAATTTATTATAGTTTGTATAATTTCAATCTGTTCAATAACCCTTATTGCTGCTTTTAATGCTCTTTCCCTGCTCCTCTGTTTTGGTTTTAAAAAAAAAAGAAGTTTGGCTTTTTAATCCAATTAATAATGTGCTTTTCTCCTTCCTCAGCATTTTCTTCTTGTGTGCCAGTCCTTCACCTCTTTTCTCATGAAAAGTGCAGCACATACAGCCTACCTGTTCTCCCCCCTCTTCACTATTACATAGCACAGACATCTGCAGCACTTCTTCACCATCATTATTCAACTCTTCTTTCAACATTTTCTGAATGTCTACAGCATCTCAGGATACAGCGACCAGCCTTTTTTCTGTTCCATACAGTAATGTGACAGTCGACATGGCCATAACTCCTTCTGCATCTTCTTCCCTGACAACTCTTGAATTTTGAGTTCTAACATTTACAACAGACCTGTGGACATCACTGTAATGCAGCCTCAGAAACACAACAAAACAGAGTTGAAGAAATGGAGCATTTGTATAAGTGTAAAGCAGATGCAAAACAAACCAAAAAGACAAGAAGGTGGCGTTGGTGATGGGGTAAGTGTGTGCATTCCTCCAGAATTTTTATTAAAGGAGGTGAGGATGATGAGTACAGGAGTGTATTCATGGACTGGAATAGCCATCTTTATCTGTACACTACAGAGACAAAGGAGATGGTTGAGGTTCCCACCTGCACCTGCTCCAATCACGATCCAGGGCATTAAGGTGGGTGTTGTGTCAAGCCACAGATACCTTGGGATGCAGCTAGACAACAAGTTGGATTGGCAGATTCATGCAGACAGTGTGCAAGAAATGGCAAAGACGACTCTACTGCTTGAGTCATTGATAGTGAGAATTACCACTGTCCACCCAGCCATACAGAGTGCATCCCTCCCTCAGAGCATAGACCACGTCCAAGGCGGTGGCGGTCTTCCTCTTGGCGTGTTCAGTGACAGCGTCACAGGATCACATTCTCCAGAAAGAGCACACCGCGGGTGTCCTCATAGCTCAGCCCAGAGATCCGTTTCACACCACATATTACTTCTGTGCAAGAAGTATTTACAGCACCAACAAGTGCCATGGTGTGGGTTTTTTGTTCTGATCTCCAATGACCTCCGCTTCTTTAAGTCAGTTCTTATTTGTTTAAATACAGTGTTACTTGATATAGACGTTTGCTGCACCACCATTGCACACCTTTTTGTCCACAACTTTGTTGCAGTGGTGCAGATGGCCATCCAGGACAGTTCTTGTTGTTGTACGGACAGTTTTTCCATGAAGATTCTAAAAAAATACTGATTTCCTGTTGATGTTTATGTTTAAACCTATTTGTGACATCTTCCCCCACACCTCTCTGGACCTCTGGCACTCCAGCAATAAATGTTCTATTGTTTCCTCCTCCTGGCAGTTGTCGAATGAGCACCTCTTGGGTTTAACATAGCAGCTCCATTTAGCAACTGTCCATACTGCTAATCAACCCACTGATATCAACCACATTGTTTCCCTTTTATTTTTTGAGAGGTTTTTGTTGAATATGTTCTTGATACATTGATCGCACTCAGAGGTATCCAGGTGCTTGTAGAACAAGATGCCGCCATACATGTAATCACGTATTTTAGTGTATATTTGTTTATTGGTCATGTCACACCAGTTTATATTTTGGTTCTCCACATAGGATTTAAAATCACTGTACAATAGTTTATAATATGGTACCCCTTGTCTTGCTCTCCCTCTCTTTTTTGTCCAGCTAAAAAAAATTCCCACCCAAACAGCCTTTCTGTAGAGTCCTGTGGAAATGTTTTTACAATAGGCACGCTTCAATTTTAAACCCAAGTCCATTGCTCCCAAGCCTCCCTCTTTTTACTTTTGTATAAAAAGTTAGTTACTTCTCATGGTTACTTCTAGTGGTTCCCAAAATAAAATCGGTCTCTATTTTATTTATTTATTAAGGGGGTTGAGTCTATTCAACATCTGCAAACAACTGTTACACAGCATCTCCCACTCAGTTGTGGCCTGTGTTTGCTGAGGCCAGTTCTGTGGTAAACACCCAACTGGACAATGTCCAGCAGGATGACCATGAAAATGGATGCTGTCCAAGATGAAAAGCCCTCGCTTCCATTCCATGAACTGAGGATGATCAAAAGGAGTCCCTTCAAAGAAAGACTGATCATCCCAAGGTGCAAAACTGAGCCCAGCAGGAGGTCTTTTCTCCCTGCTGCACATAAAACGTTTAAATGAGCATTTGTGACCCTCATTGTGAAAGTATGATTGTTGTGGTTTTAACTTTATAGTACTTCATGTATGTATGCATATTTGTACTATAAATTCTATAAGCCGCTACTTTTCTTCCGACCCTTTGATCCATGTGGCTTATAGAGTGATGCAGCATATTTATGGATTTTTACGCTTTCCTCATTACCCCACCGGGATAAATAATGTTTTCTGAATTTGAATGGATATTTACAGCCACCAGAGGATGTTTGATCAGCACACGAGCAAGACAAACAAGTTGAAGTGATGTTGTAATGCGCCAAGGAACATGCTAGTTTATTTGTGTTTTTATCAGTCTTTTTGCACTCCATATATGTACCCTCAAGGATAACACAAAAATAAATGCTGATGATGTGCTTTTAAGTCAAAGGCTAACGATCAATAGCTTGTAGGCTCGTTATTTTTTAAAGCAGCGTGTTACTGTAATGTCATTTTACTGCTGCATTACTGCACTGTTTGGAAGAAAGCCAGTATGGTTATCTCATTTTACTGCTGTATTACAGCTGTGTTACTGCTGTGTTTAGTAGTTAAACATTTAAAATAATCATCCTGTGTACCATCATGATCTCAGGTTCCAAAGTGGCCAGCTGTGGCTTATAGTCAGATGCAGCTTATATGTGTATTTTTTTCTTGAATTTTATATATAGTATAGGAAAAACATTTGGACACACCTTCTCATTCAATGTCTTTTCTTCATTTTCCTGACTACTACATTGTATATTCTCACTGAAGTAACCCTGACAAGGTCCACCTGTGAAGTGAAAACCATTCCAGGTGACCACCTCATAAAGCTCAGTGAGCGCACCAAGGGTTTGCAGCACATAAGCAAATATAGCATATATAATCTCTTCCTCACCCTCCTGGGCGGTGCCTCCTTCCTTCAGACTCGGGTCCACTACCAGAGGCCTGGGAGTCTGAGGGTTCTGCGCAGGATCTTAGCTGTTCCTAGGACTGCACTCTTCTGGACAGAGATCTCTGATGTGGTTCCTTGTATCTGTTGGAGCCATCTACTCAGGTTGGGTGTTACTGCCCCTAGTGTCCCGATCACCACTGGGACCACTGTTGCCTTCATCCCCCACATTCTCTCCATCTCCTCCTTCAGCCCTTGGTACTTCTCCAGCTTCTCGTGTTCCTTCTTCCTGATGTTGCTATCACTCGGGATTGCTACATCTATCACCACCACTGTCTTCCGGTGTTTATCCACCACCACTATGTCAGGCTGGTTGGCCACCACCATCTTGTCAGTCTGGATCTGGAAGTCCCACAGGATCTTGGCCTGCTTGTTCTCCAGCACTTTCAGGGGACCCTCCACCTGGACCCTGGGACCTCCAGTCCATACTTAGTGCAGATGTTCCTGTACACTATGCCAGCCACCTTGTTATGCCGCTCCATGTATGCCTTGCCTGCCAACATCTTGCACCATTCTGTGATTTGCTGGACTGTCTCAGGGGCATCTCCACACAATCTGCACCTGGGGTCTTGTCTGGTATGGTAGACCCTGGCCTCTATTGCTCTGGTGTTCAGGGCCTGTTCTTGTGCAGCCATGAGTAGTGCCTCTGTGCTGTCTTTCGGTCTGGCCTTTTCCAGCCACTGGTATGTTTTTTTGATATTAGCCACTTCCTCAATTTGTCAGTGGTACATTCCATGCAGGGGCTTGCTCTTCCATGATAGCCCTGGGCTTTTGTTGCCTGAGGCATTCACTCAGCAGTTGGTCAGTGGGGGCCATTTTCTTGATGTACTCTCGGAGGCTTGTTGTTTCCACCTGGACAGTAGTTCGGACACTTACTAGTTCTCGGTCCCCTTCCTTTGCCCTTCCTGTACAGCCTCAGGACACTGGACTTAGGGTGAAACCCTCCGTGCATGTGAGGAGCTTCCTTGTCTTGATGTCAGTGGCTTGAATCTCTTCCAGTAACCAGGGTATTATGCCAGCAGGGTATCTGATTACTGGCAGAGCGTAGGCGTTTATGGCCTTGATTTTATGCTTACCATTTAGCTGACTTTTCAGGACCTGCCTTAACCTCTGTAGGTATTTGGCGGCTGATAGCTGATGGTTGTTTCACTTTGAACAGCGGGGGGGGGGGGGGGGGGGGGGGGGGGGCAGAACATCTCCTTGATATATGCCACATCTAATGCTCACCCGCGCAATTGACTTTGAGTTGGCCTCCAGAGTCGTGTTCCACAGCTTCATGGAGTTCTGGATGAACTCTCTTAGTGTCCTGTTGATGTTATACAGCTTTAGGCACTCTAGTATACATGTGTGCGGCATTGAGTCATAGGCTTTCTTGTAATGAATCCAGGCAGTGCACAGGTTGGTGTGTCGCATCCTACAGTCCTGGGCAATTGCCCTGTCGACCAATAGCTGGGGCTTGGCACCTGTGGTGTTGTTGCCTATTCCTTTCTGTGCTCTGTTCATGTATTGATCCATGTGCCTGCTGATATTAGCAACTAAGATGCCTGATAGGAGCTTCCGTGTGGTGCTGAGGCAAGTTATGGGCCAGTAGTCGGATGGTATTGTGCCCTTCTGGGGCACAATACCCTTCTGCCTGCAGGTCTTGCAGCCAGGTGGTAGTGTGGTAGGTGGTAGTGTTGTGCGTTGTCTCTTTCTCCTTCTTCCAGTACTCTTCCAGTATTGCTCAGTTTCAGCACTAAGGAGAGGGAAGGGGGGGTAAATGTTTTTGCCCTGGCAATGAGAGTAGACCGTAGCTGGATTGGTGGGGAACACCTTGTTTATTCTCCTGTGAGCCTTTGCTTCTCTCTGTGAGCCTTTGGTTAGCAGTCTCCAGTACCTCAGTTGTGGACAGTTTGTTATATTTCTTTCTTCTCTGTCCTTAGATTCATACCTCTACTCAGCTCTGTTAGAAGGCTGACTTATCTCTGTGCCACCATGATTTTAACCTCTAGCCTTCTCCTCCATGCGGCAGTTTGCTCCTTCTGGCTGTTCATGCTCTTCATCTTATAGCCATGCATCTGTAGGATTGCTGTTACCGCTGCATTGGTCTCAGCGATGGTAGTGGTAGGGATGGTTAACAGTGCCGTGTTCATGTCCTCCAGTAGAGATTCGTCTGGTACTTTGTTTGTTAGCCTTGGCAAGCAGGACGTAGTTTAGTTCCCCCAGGACTTCATGATTTTCTCTCTCTCTCAGGTCAGCTGCCCTTGTGTTGTGTCTGTCTGTCATTGCCGCTTTATACCCAATCTCCCAAATATCAATAAGTATCCTGACACTTTTTCTTAATTTCTTACATTCATAGTTTTTCGGAACAAGAAGTATTTCCTTCTTACACTGAGATAATGTGTACCTCAAAAGACATTTCCAAGGTTGATATTGAGTTTTCAAACAAAATGGGAGAACATTTTTTGCTCATCTGTTGCTAATGAGACACATCCATGATTGATTATTGAGTTTAATTATTTACTTTTAGTAGAAGTGGAATTTTTAAAAATACCATTTTGGGGATTGAAAAAGGAAAATAAGTCACTATTAGAAAACATTTTGTTATATACAAACTGCAGCAGCCTCAGCCATACATACAATTACAGTAAGCCTGACGTGGCATGCATATGAATTTATTAAGATGCCACTGGCATGTAAAGTGAAAGTTGGACTTCATGGATATGCAAGTGATTACAAACATGCATAATTACGAGCATCATCGCGAATCATCATAAGAGAACCTGGTATCCATGTAAATATAAGGATTAGACAATTTTGACACATGAATAATGGTACCATTTATCATGTTTAACACACAATGTTTATAATCCCTGGAGTGCTGAAGGTGTAGTGCACAAATTTGGTTAAGTTAGGAGGATATTACAATAGTCTCTATTAGGGATTTTTCCTAGCACGTCTCTCTCCCTTGCTTTTCTGTGTCTTCTCTATATCTCCCCGTGTTTGTTTTCATCCGAGCTTGGTGCGGCCGTTACTTGGTCGTCGTCCGTCACAATAAACTCAGGTGCCCAAGACAATCGGCTGGACGGTTGGCCGCTAGAGGCTCTTTTGACACCCACTGATTTTCCTTCTTGATCGGAGAATCATCGCTCATGTAACCCACAGAACAAGGCCAGCAACCCTCACCATCTCAGGTTGCCATGTTCTTTGTTATTTATGCTCATAATACTCCATTGGTCCTGGGCCATGGTTGCATCTCCATAACCCCAAAATTGACTGGATTCTTGGCAAAGTAATTCATCCTATCTGTCATAAGTCTGGCCTGTCTCCTTGCAGTGGTTAAGTTAACCAGAATTCCTTAACAGCCCCCCTCATCTTTTAAATTTGTCCCAGCAATATCACCCTTTCCTTGTCATGGCACCACCTGTATGACTGTATGACATGAATCTATTACTCCTTTTCCCACCCGTCGATTGTTCCCCCTCTCTGAGCCCAAGTAGGAGGTCATGCAAAGACACATAGCGTGTTCTCTTGCTACGGGTATTATCCTCTATCCTCTCCTCTCAAGGCAGGGTTTTTTTTCTTTTTGGCAAAGAAAGACGCAATCAAAAGATTTATGGCATAGGTTACCAGGGATTAAAGAAAATTTACATTAAGAACAAATACCCTCTACCTTTAATTTTCTCATCCTTTGAACCACTTCAGGGAGTTAAAATTGTTCCCAAGTTTAACTTAGCCATCTTAGAAATGCATTTAGTCAGCGGTCATGAAACAAATGGAAAACACACAAACACTCCCCTGGGTCACTTTAAATACCTGGTTATGATGTTTGATCCTTCGGTATTTCAGGCCCTTTTCAATGACGTGCTGGGTGATTTCCTTAATCATTTTGCATTTGTTGGTCCATGACTACAGCAAGATTGCCTCACCTCTCACTAACCTCACCTGTGTTAATGTGAGTTTCAGTTGGTCATCTGAGGCAAAGTGTTTGAGAAGCTTAAGTAGCTCTTTTCTTCTGCTCTGATCCTGGTTCAGCCCATAGCAGTTTGTTGTGGAGGTTGATGGCGCTGATATTAAATTAGTGCGACGTTGCCTTAATACAGTGGTCTGGAGAATTGACACCCCTATGCTTTCTTATCCCACGCCAGCTGAGCAAAATCATGATTTCTGAAACGCTGAGTTGTTGGCAGTTAAGATGGTGTTGGAAGAGCACTAGCAGAGAAGGCTGAACAAGCATTCATCCTATGGGTTGACCACAAAAACCTCACCCGTATACAATCTGCAAAGAGGTTAAATTTGTAACAGGCCAGATGGGTCCTTGTTCATTATCACCTACCATCCTGGTTCCCGCAACCTGATGCCCTCTCTTGCCAGTATTTGTCTGATTACAGCAAAACTGCAGCTGGTGGAAGCTGTCACGTTGACTAAAATGGAAAATGTGTCGGCTCTGCTGCTGGAGCCACAACAGATCCGCATCCAGTGGAATCTGGTCGGCGGTGTTGACCGCTATCCTTTTTCTTTAAATAATTATAACTGCGTAACAGATAAATCAAAACTACATTGACTGTTTTCTTCTTTCTACAGGTGGCGGTATGGAGTTCATGCCCTGCCCACCACCTTTAATGTTGGGGCAGTCACAGCTGTGGCGTTCTCCTTAAAAAGAGAATGTGCTGCGCGGGATGCTCTTTCTTGTTGAGCTTTTGGGTGCCACGCCACAGCGCACTTGGCACTTCCTTTACCTGACGGTACGTAGCGGCTGCTTTTAACTCCACCATATGGGGAATTATCATCAGGAACCTAAATTGCTTTCTCTAAAAGGAGAAATTGTTACAGGTGCCGGCTCTAGTGCGCTTTCCTCCCGCTGCTGTTGGCCGGCTGCTGTTTTGCCCTCCGCATTGGGTTCATCGCGCATGGTCCCAACTTCGCGTCACTCCTGTCGACCTCGGAGAGGTATCATCGTGTGGGGCCCAAATCTAAAAGTGCGAGTGTGTGAGTCAACTGCGCCTCCTAGGAGGACTAGGATCGCCTTTTTTTGTTTTAACGTTTTGTTTGCGGGGGGAGGGATTTGGGGTTGATTTGTGATGGTTCATTGTTTATTGTGTGGGTTACTTTTGCATGTTTTGGGGTTTGACTAAGTGTGTTCTTTGTTTGTGTGGGTTATTTTGCATGTTTATTTGGGTTTGATTAATTGTGTTATTTGTGTGCTGTGTGGACTATTTTTGTATGTTTATTTGAGTTACATTATTGTGTATGTTTTCTGTTATTTTCTAATTGGTGCAGATCCTACCCTGTGTGGCGCAAGTGTTTTAAAGATAATTATTGTAAATATGAATTTAATATCAGTATGTTGAGTGTGTGTCAATGGGTGCATGAGTGTATTTTAGCCTTATTGTCAGAAGATATCTGGAAATAAAAGTACTAATTTTGTACATTGGACCAGTCTCCTCCCCTCACTAGAAAGCTACCACTGTAAGAAATTGTTGAAATTAGCATGACAAAAATTAACAATCCTCAAGCCATCACAGTTCATAAAGGAGTTCATGAAAGGGTGAGTATAAATATTATCTATAAGTTTAAAGAGTTCAATGACATAAATAAGAATTTAGAAAGTGACAGCATCTTACACCCTGATGCCATCTGCTTTATTGACTTAGGGGGCCTCTTTACACTGTGACTCTTGTGAAGCCTAAGGTGGTGGACTTGGGGTGACGTCTCCTCTGGGCTTCTATCTCCTCTTTTGACCAATTTATTATTCCAGTTTGGGATCTGATGACCATCTTTATTGCCCTGACCCGAGTTCCCCTACTCTTTGGAGATATATTTGGCTCTGGTCAACTTCCTAGTAGCCTCCTTAAAGGTCCAATTTCCCTCTCACAACTATTTGGCTGTATTTGTAGAGACCAAATGACATTGCGATGAACTTGCTTTAGATCCTGTTGGTGTGAATCAATGAGTAGATGTGTATATATACCACTTTATTACTACAATGGGTTTGTGATATGAATTGTTATTGGTAGAGGCAAAATTTATAGCTAGATAGGCAGATGTTACGAAACAAAACAATACAGAGGAAATAGAACTGTCAGGCATATTAGCAGGAATCAGTGTCAAAATGAAAAAAAGTCCTTTGGCCAAGAAATAATCTGTTGGGTTGCCAGCGTTTGTCTTTGCCTTGACAAACGCTGTAGATGACGATGAATGTATGGAGATGGAAATAGCTGCCACTCTAATTCTAATTGTTTATGCTTTTTTTGTTCCATCTTATTTGCACATTGAAAAATGTTCTCACATAGATCACAAACCACTTTAAATGAGAGCACAAACTCACTAGTAAAACTCAAAATATTTTGAGGACTTTTAATCATCATTTTGATGCTATACCTAAATTCCACATTAAGAAGGGCGGCTGTTGTCTTAGTTTTCCAGATCAGGCTTTTCAATTTGTGAAGTCACATTATTTGGTAATAAAAATCCTTGGGTTTCCCCAGTGGTAAAGTTTTAACAGGAAAGCAAATCACCCGTGCAGCATGTTTTTATTGTGTTACTGTGAGAATCCAATTATTTCAAACTTCTTAGGCTTAATTGCCGCTGTATTTATTACATTCTAAAAAGACAACAAACAATTAGAATTAACATGAGGAAATAATCAGTCAAATTAGGAAATTAGAAGACAGAACCCTGTAATCAACAGGGATTAGCAGAACCGATCTGGATGGAATGTGTCCAATAACAGCAAAGGTCACACAGTCTCATCTCTCCTACTTTTCCTTCATTCATCCCTCACTTCCTGTTGTAAATCCCACGCCCTCTCAGCCATGTGTGATTGACTACCGCAGAGCTGATTGCTACTAATTACTCCAACACATTGCTGATTAAACCCCTGACACACACGGGAGCAGAAGTACGGACACAATCTGCCATCCCGAAACTCTAATATTTATGAGGCTTTTCTAAATCTTGAGGTGGAGCCGCCATTCCACATCCATCATTGAAAGCAATGGCTTAGAGTCTCTGGGAAGTGTTTGTTTTGCACGTCAGCGCAACTGCTGTGTCTTCTGCAGGTGCATTTCATTTTGCACACATTTTTTCTGAAAAAACTGAGATGCACAATAAAATATTGTCATAAAACCTAGTATAAATGTGAGAGCAAACTCCTACAGTATGAAGGGTTTCTAGTCAAACTTAGATCCATTTCCAATCTTTCCAGGTATTATATTATGTGGAACATGTAGAACAACGTTTTGAAGAGAAATCCTTTCTTCCGCTAAATTGTTGATTGAATTAAACAGTTCTAAATGTGGGTTTCAGAGTGATTTCTCATTATCTCTTCTGCTGGCCCCATCGACGCGGTCTACAAGATGCTGGATTGGAATTGAAGTGATGTTCCTAATAAGAGTTCAGAGAGTCTGGAATGGCTGTGATGGGAAAACGGGGCCTGAGATAGATGGGCAGGTTGATGCACCAGATGCATGCTGAGGTTCAGTCCATTAGCGTGAGATCGTCAGTTAATCATCCAAATGATTTTATATGCTACTGCTGTTATTTTGAGAAGCAAATGGCTGCAGTTTCTGAATTGAATTTAAAATCCCAAATTGTTGATACATTTTAATCTGGAATATAAAATATATATGTATTTAAGTCACAAATGATCCTCAGCAGACACTAAAAGTCGTAAAAGGAATTTCACTTGTGTGAAAGTTACTGGTGTGTGTCATATGGTCTGGCTCATTATATTGAGAAAGGGTAAAGGCCTGGGAGGCTTAAACTGTGATTAATGCTGGTATGAGTATGTTTGTCAAGATGTCATCATCAAGGATGGATTAAGGGGTGACAAGACCCACGGGCTTTGATTTTTGCTCCGACGCAGTAGCACGGAGCCACTAAATCCCGTCAAAGCCAACATCCCCTTGTCAGTCAACACTCTGTAACGAAAAAAATGCCAAAAAAAAAGAAATTTTGCGCATGTCTTCGGTTCATCCGGGCAAGAGAATATTAGTATTTCCCATGAAAGAAACAGTTTCTTTAAGGTCTGTGTGCTCTGTGACAATGGTCGATATAGATGTTAAAGGTTGTCAAGGTTTTCCAGACACCCTGCAGCCCAGTCAGCAGGCAAGTGTTTCTAAATTGAATATTTCCAACTAACTTTCTAACTAGAAACTGGAGTTCTTACAAGAGAAAGTGCATCACAGGATCCTATTTTGTGTTGTGTTTTCTAAAAGGAATCATTATTGGTGGCTCTGGTTAGCTGAAAGAGTGTGTGTTCCTTGCACAGTTAGTCAGACAGCTTCTTTAATAAAATTATCTCTCTAAGCCCTTAGACTCTAAATTGGCCCTTGGTGTGGGTGTGTGAATGGAGTGCGTGGCCTGCAATGAACTGTTGACCTGACCAGGGTTTGTTCTCACCCAGGAGCTGATGGGACACACTCCATCACCCCTGGTGATACTAATGAGGGAATCAGCAGCAGTCAACAGAAGGGATGGATTTCTCTTTGATTTGTTTTGAGCCAGAAATGTGACCTGAAAGGACAGGAAGTGTTTCAGAACCAAGAGAATGATGTCCAGATGAGCTACAACCACCGTTAAACTGTTTAAATACCCAACGCTTGGAGCAATAATATCCCCCCTAGCACCAAGAAGTTGAACTTTCACGTGTATTCTACCGAAGAAAATAAGAAGTATTAAGTACATGTGAAAGTCACATTATGCTTGACTCGCTGTGTAGTAACCTGCTTGTATCCGAGTTCCTCTGGAAAGCCTAATTCATTCCAAAGATCCCAGGTTGACTGGTGAGTGACCATGATTTTACCATCACCTGTGAGCCACAGTTGTGCTTCTGACCAAAAGGGCAGAACACCTTCGAAGCTGACGTCTATTAATTTTGACAAAAAGTGTGAATAACAATATCAATTCAGGTCATTAAGCCGAAGTTCTACGCAAATTAAATGACACAACAATTTAACTTGCTAAATTTTGTTGGGGACGATTGAACCACTGCTCTTTTTTCCTACAATGTCAGCGACAGTGGGCTGGGACATGAACCCATTAAGGCGCATGCAGCGGCCATTTCCTCCTGTCACGATTGGTTTGGCAACAGACCCGTCTTCAGACTCTCCTTGGTAAAGCACTTCTTGCAGAGTGCCTGGGGTGGATTCTGTTTTCACCTTAGGAGGAGCTGCCATTGGTGTTCAAGGCCTTGCTGTGTGATTCCTACGCTCCTCTGAAGAATTCCCATCTCTCTCTGCTTTGTCAGTCACGATGGCTGCGATACCACTGACTTCAGTAAAAATTAGGGGTGAGGGAGAGGCTGCCACCTCCATTGTATTTTCAAAAGAACTTCCCCATTTGGTAAAAGAATAAAAGCTTTCGTGGAGTTTGTTGGTCATTAGAGCAAAATTTATCATTAATGTGAGACAACATAGATGCTGCAGGCTGCAGATGAGCACTTTGGAGATGCTTTTCGGGTGAGTTAAATGAACTACATGAAGGGAGGAGCTACATCCAGATTGCACAGGAAAGTTAAACTATCGCTTTCAGAAACAAATGAATTACCCTTAGCATGTTTGGAAGCTTTCATTCTTTTATTTTTCACAACAAAATGTTTTAGAAAGGATTCATTTTTATTTAAATGAGCAAAATCTAATTAACTGTTGCTAATCACAGTGCAGCTTCATCGGCTCGGCTATACTAGTAGGTGAAAAACAAGCAAAACTAATTACTGGCCTCAGAATCGAAAGCTAATTACAGCAAGACAGAGTATTTAGTATTTCACTCCGGCAGTGGCAGCATGCACAATAACATTATTTGTTTCTGATTTAGTGGTTAAGCGGGTTTTGATACTTAATGCCCCTGTAACTTAAGTTGATGTGAAGTATAGTGCAAACTATCGCCCCTGAACTCATCATTTCCGTATTGCCTGTGGAGTAAAAAGAGAAAATGACAACAGATGTGCTTGGCAATCTGCTGAGAATTTGTGGTTAGGGAGAGAAATCCAATTTAAGAGTGTATAGCAGAGATTGATTTTAACACCAGGTGTAAATGTAAGCCAGTTAAATCAGAGCAGGGAGACGCAGCACATATGAGACACACTCTGGTTCCAGTTGGTGACGAGACCACAGTTGGAGGGGGAAAAGGATGTATATCCTGGGATCATATCCATCCTTTTGTTTTCTGCTGTTGATCCATTTGCTGCTTTAAATCAGAAAGCTGGGGCTGGCAGCCACTGCCAAGGACGCTCCTGAGGAATAGGCAGAGCTCCATCTAGTGGTGGAAAGAAGCATGAATCTCTCGCGATCAGAAAATAAGGAGGGAGGTCTAATAGAGGGATAAATTAACATGAGTGCTTGTGAAATCTTTTCTCAGAATACACCTACACACTGTAAATCGTATCCACCCTTCCAGAAACAGCATCTTGATTCTCTACATCTTTTTACACCCTCACTAGCTGTTATTTATTATTACACCCCATTTGACTGTGCACACATTCCAGCACATGTACCCGTATCACACTCACGCAGTTTGAGGTAAAAGGTGCCTGGAGGCTTGTGACAGACCTCTTTATCGCTATGGGAGGCGGTTAATGGATTATTTCTGTGGCACTGCCTTCTCTCTGGCGGGGAAAGTGTTTGTTTGGTAATGAAGCTGTTGATGTGGTGCGCCGACGTATGCTGCATGGCAGGTGCAGGGTGCTCCAGAGCTGATCCTCGCCAAGCCGAGCATTTCTGTTGCTTCTTACGGAAAGACCTTTTGCCAAGTGCTATGCTGTGATACAAACACTTGGGCCGTAAGACAATTGCATATAGGGTACATGTGCATGTGTGCATGTAGGTGTCTGTATTGAGCTGGTCCTTGAAAGGTCAGCTAATCCAAATCAATGTAAAGGGAAAAAAATGGTATTTCTACTTGTAATGCAAATAGCTGGCTGTACCGCGCAACCAAAAGCTAATAAATAAATGCATGGATGTATTGTATGTAAAATTCACGCTACACTTGCAGCACAGTAAAGGCGCTTGGTAACAGCCTGCTGCAAAATTCACTTTAGGATTAAACATCTCTGAGGTTCTAATTTTTTGAAGCACTGACCTGTAACTTGGCATTAGGTGCTGTCACTCACTGGCTGCTCCCTCTAATCAGTCGTGCATCTTTGAGGATGGTGGAATTGTTATATATAAGCCTCTTTGACTTGTTTACAGATGTGAGTGGTACATATATAACTCCATTTATATTAAATTCTCCTATTTCCTGTACCTATTTTATATACCTCCGACACTAAAGTCTCTTTCTGCACTTCTGCCAGAGTCTTTATGGCGTCTTCAGCTCTTCAGGGTCTTAACCTGCTCGTGTGAGGGCTTTTATTTTAAATATTTTAACCATATGAAAGTGTGAATCAGCAGGTCTTGCCTTTAACTTTAATCAAGTTGCAGTTTATACAGAAAATCATCCTTTGCCAGTAATGTATAGAATGCTTAGGTGTTTTCTGAGAGGGAACGTTTGCCTTAAAAAGACCAACAAGTGGCTGCCTTAGAAACCCAGTGCAGATATAAAAATAGTAATGTTTTTACTGGTTGCAGTAATTACTTTTCCTTTTACCCCAGAAGTTCTTTATAAAACCATTAACTTTCATGCCTTTCCTGCAGCTTGTGCATGTCGATGGGCATATTTACACTATGCTGTTTTTCTTTGCACCGCGCAACTTAAATGGTAAAAGGATTAATTCACTAAGTCAAATGGCTTATCTCCTAAAGAGCAGTCACCAGAGGTCTTATGATGGGAATTTGAGTTAATACAAACCAAACAATGTTTTTTGACCTACTCTTGCAGGAAACCATCAGTCTCTGCATTGGCTCTAGGATTCTACTTTATAATTTTACTTTTTCAAAGCCCCCCCCCCACAGACACACACATGCACACACTCGCACACCGAGTGCCAAACAACATTCTGTATGAGGTGAGAGAAGATTAACCCTGGCACACATGCATGTATCGGCTTAGTGTGTCTGACACACACTCTTTCACACCTGCAAACTACCCCCACTGCCTCAAATACATAGTATATAAACACACACACACACACACACACACACACACAGAACCAGGGCTAATCTGCTCTGCCACCCCTGTGTCCACAGATGGTGGTCAGCTACCCATCTAGGTGTTTACTCCCATATACAGAGCAATTACACTGGCTTATTGAGCCCTTATACACACACACACACATACACATGGCTCCATCTATTGACCACAATGACACACTCAGACTATATACAGTCACACACATCATTACACAAAAACATAAATGCTTACTCTCAGATATGGAGGACACAAAACACATGGCAAATAAGATGATATTCAATCCCACACATACAAACACACACACACACACTGAAGCACACACAGTGTTAGCTTCTGTTCAGCTGATGGCCCATTATCTAACCACTGCCAGCTGTTCTCATCAGTGTGTGTGTGTGTGTGTGTGTGTGTGTGTGTGTGTGTGTGTGTGTGTGTGTTTGTGTGTGGACATTGCACCTCCCAGTGTGGATATAAGCTTTTTGTCACACTAAAGTGTGCACAGTACATTGCCTGCATATCCACACAGACACACTTCTTCTTCTCTCTAACTCTCTCTCTCTCTCTCTCTCTCTCTCTCTCACACACACACACACACACACACACACACACACAACTCCATATTTTGCTGCTGCTGTGGTAGAAAACAGGAAGATGTTACCTTGACATTACAATGATCCTCCTTAATGTGCGAACATTTGTAAAAAAGAAAAGAAGAAAGATTCCATTTGTGCTCAGATTTCCATTACTGTAGATAGTGTTAACAAGCATGTTTCACTTATCAATGATCAAATGATACATTTGCAAACCCATTTAAACATTAAATTGATCGATAATAGGGAAACATCTTTCAGGGAACATTAGGAAAATAATCTTAAACCTTTAGGAATCAGTTTTATTGCAGAAAGTGATGAAATATTGTTTCCTAGAGTTTACTGCTGCACAAACACCTTGATTTTGACTAACTTCTGTTAGTAAGGGACTTAGACAAAAATCGATGCTTGAAATAATATAAAATCTTCATACATACAGTCAAGACTGTACTCATGGCAACAAACCTCTGCTGTATGTATCAGCTAAAAGACTATGTCTACCAAGACTCTTATTTGGTCTATGTATCAGCTCCTTACTGTCTTTCCTAGTCTTCACGCCACATTCTGCACACTGGTCATCCACATTCACACCCCATCCGTGGATTCATTCCTGCTGTTATTAGAGGGATCTGTGCAGAAGAGATAGCAGTCAAAGTCTGTCTCAGGCTTCTGTCGCAGCCTCGAGGTTCCCTTAAGCTGCCTTCAGACGATAAGAAATGCGAATGTTGTTCAACACAAAGTTGGATGCGAAGCATATCATTCCACCATGCTGCTGGAAAATCTGGACCAGCGCTTACTTTACAACTAAGACAGATACGATTTATCGACTGTAAGCTTGTCCACAAACTCTGCACCTGCACGTAAGTGTTAAAGAGACCACACATGTGGCCATGATGGGAAGCAGCTCAAGCTCGCCCTCCGCTAGCTGCTGCTTGACTTTCCCACTCAGTTGTATCATGGGTACGTTTGAGCTTTGGCGGTTGCAGCTGTGTTCATTTTCAGAGGATGCCACCGTTCAGAAGATGTCTTTTTAAACATGTGTGGGTCCAGAAGAGTTGAGATTCGCAGCTGATGTGCCGAGTCTTCACCTTTATCATAAAGAGAACAGCTGGGGATTATAGTGTGTGACGGCTGTAAAATGTTTTATTATGTTTTTCACTCTTGTGCTCTTCACATGTGAATACTGCTCACATTACAAAAAAAATTGGCAAAAATGATGATCATGCGAGAGATTTTACCTGTTAATATCCTATCTTTAGTTCAGTAGAGTAACCTGTGACTGGTGCCTGATCTGCATGAATTGTGCAGTTTGCTCATTTTAAGAACCGCACTACTACTACTACCACACTACTACTGTGATATAGAATGTTGACACAAATCCTCACCTGTGCAAGATCATTCGAATGCAAAAGATCTCCCTTTTTATAAGGCTTTTGTTTGATCCTTCTGTTGCAATTATGTTAATTGAGTTATTGCCATGGCAAGCCATATTATTGTGTTGCACAAGGCCTGCAGTGCGGATATTCTTCCTCCAGGGGGCTCTCTCTAGTTACCTGCTCTCCTGCCTGTTTCCATGTCAGTGCATGTGCTGCTAGTTATGGCTGTTGCATTAGTGAGGTCTTGATGTTAGTCTTGGTTTACCAAGGACCATTATGCCGTCCCTGAGGTAGGTGGTGGTGGGGGGGGGGGGGGGGGGGGGTCCCCCCTCAATACCTCCATATATACCTGTATTTTATGGGCTGAACCAACTCTGGCTTTTTTTGTTTGGGAAATGGTTCATGCCCTTTTTTATATAGTACCGGTAACCTTTAGCATGCTCTGCAATCTCTGTCAACAAACAACATTGCCGATATGACAAAAGAAGCACACAAGATTCTCTTTCCCTGGGATAAAAGTTGCCACATTTGGCTCAGACCAGATGATTGTGAATAATGGTGCTCAGCCTGCCTGGTGCACTGTTGCACACTTGCTTTGTTCAGTATCTCACAAGTTTTTGAACCAGCTTTTTTACTGGTGCATCAGGCAGGTTTGGCCACAAATCAGGTGTGGAGTTAACTGGAAAATGATTAAGGTTGTCCATTAATTGTAACATTCATCAGTGTGAACTGCTAACGAAACATACTTTTATTTAATCCTCTATGCTCCATGATGGGAAAACCATTAGGATCCTTTCAGACCTGTTACTGTCACATATGAAGGAACGTGAAGGTCACATTTAATAGTATAGAAAGGTCAATAGACACATTTAAATTATATGTGCATCATTTTTATTTGTGTACTGTCCATTTTCCCCACAATAATCCACAAAGACAAATGTTCATTAATATATTCAGTATAGGTCATATATATAATGACAAATAAAAAAAAAGAATCACAATACAAAAGACAGTTTAAATATTTAGAATGTCGATCGCATGTCAAAGTCTTAATTCAAGGGTTTTGTACTCAACATGCATTCAAAATATAAAAATAGACTTCTGATTAAGTTTATATACATGTATTTTTTTTTATAAATATAAGTATACAAATGTATTTTTGAAATACAAAGATAAATACAGTCACAGAGTGTACACTGTGTACCAAACTAGCAAATACAAACATATTTTTGGATATTTAGCATTCACAAAACACAAGTATTACATTAGAAATGCAACTTTAACGACAATTGCGGGTCTTTTTTTTTCCTTTAGTTTACTTTTAGTCCTTCTTTTTCCACCCGCCGCCCTTCACATTTATTCTGAAGCGGTCAGTGGGTGAGTAATAAATAAAGAGGGGAAACGGAGTTTAGCTGTGTCGGACGTCCTGTAACAGCTTGTTGATTTCAGCCACAAGCTCGCTGGCGTCCACCAGCTCGTGTCGGCTGTCGCTCCGTTTGCCCTGAAGGTGGCTAAGCACCGAGTCAAAGTCATCCTCCTCGTAGTTTTCTGGGATCTCCTCCATGGCTGGCAGCCACTTGGAGGACGGCCCGGGGGGAGGAACGGACACTTGCACCGGAGCAGAAGGCTGCACCAGATTGGGGTTGACCAGCGCTGTGAGCAGGGGGCTGCTGTGGGGTTTGGGTGCGTGACCACTGTTCTGGGGGCTGTTTTTGGGTGCCTGCGTGCCCTTGTGGCTGCTGCTCTGGGAGTTGAGCTTGGTGCTGGGTTTCAGGGTGTGGTAACTGCCAGACTGGTGGTTGCCAGATGGGCTAATGCTGCTTCCTGGGTTCTGGAAGTGAGTATTGGCGGCCCAGGTGGCCACACCCTGCTGGTGGACGGAAGGATTAGACTTGCCCGGCAGATGGCCCCTCCGGCGGTCCAAAGATCCAGTTATAGGGACGCCGACCCCACTGAGGCTGGTCCCCTTCGGATTCTCGTTGACTTGGATAAAGGAGTCCAAACCCTGTGGTAGAAGCCGTTGGAAAACGCTGCTCATCTCTGACAGAAGGGATGCGGTTCCACATGGGTCTTCTTCTCTTGCCGCTCCCTCGCCCTCCTCTGCCCGGCGCTCCTCTCCCCCATCCTCACCAACAACGTCCTTGCCAAAGGTGGAGAAGCTCTGGTTCCGGGCAGGTCCGCTATCAGTGCAGGGCTGTGGGGTCTTGTCCTGTGACAAGTCACTGGCTTGATGGGATTCTTCCCCGGGAATGTAGAGATTGCTGCGGTAGTCGGAGGACGATGAGGCTGGAGAGGTCAGGGGAGGCATCCAGCACTGATCCGAGTGGCCCAGGACGCGGCATTCATCTGTGCAGAGCCTCATCGCTAAAAGAAACACACAAACACGTCAGTCACATGTCCCACAAATGGCACCTCACAACCCTGGAGTGTCGGCGAAGCCACCAAAAATCAAAAAGTAAATTATATCGCTTTACATTATTTACAGTAACATTTAGTGAAATCAATCTAATGAATCCATTTCTGCCATTTTTCGTATGTTCTATTGTTATTACTGAATCAGTTCGATATCCATTTCTTCATTGAAGACTATCAAGCACATGAAGTTGCAGAATGTCTGTGTCCAACCAATAATATGCTGTACTGTACTGTAAGTTGAAGGAAAATGGAAATATGAAGGTAACGATATGGATAAACATCTATATTTAGAGGAAAGTAGATAATGGCATGTGGCTAAATAACATACAGCTTGGAAATGACAGCTTTGTCACGCATTGATCAGATGAGAAGATGATGTACTGATTATTTTCCATCTAGCTATTTCTCTGCCTCTCAGGTGTTTCCACAGCTCCAGCTTTGAAAACATGATGGAAATGCTTGAATTAGTCAGAAAGGCTCTCTGCGGGAGCATCGCCCGCTCGACAGTATTTACCATGCCGAAACAATTCGGTTTGCTCAATCAATGTCTATTAGCCATTCAAAATAACTCTTCTAAAAGCCCTCTTTCTTTCCTACTTTCAAGCTGCTCTTTTTTAAATATTAAATCTTCAAATAGAAAATCTCTGAAGAATAAATTAGACAAATCAAATATGCCAACTTACAGCCTTCATTAAAAGAGAGCGCTGCTTTTCAGTGGTTCTATTGGGGGACTTCATTATGCCCTCATTAACATGAAAGGAACATTTATAATACATCTTAGAGCGGATGAAAAGTGCACTGGTGAGAAAAAAAGCAACATTGCAGGGGCAGCTGCATTGGATGTTCGTTGGATATTCAGACGATGACGGGGGTTGAAAGAAGGAAAGAACGATATAACTTGACGGATTTTTGTGTAGAAATAATGAGGGGTAATTTTAGGCAAATATTAACCAAGTTAATTAAAAATCACTTAAATCAGACTAGAAAAATAGAAAATAAATCAGACTAGTTTCTGAATTAAATTATTCAAAAATGAGAATGTGCTTGCTGCTGATAATGTGTCTGTTTACTGGTGAGCTTTCATCTTATCAAACTCCATCAGAAAAGAAATGCATCATTTATTCTAGATAAGAAGCAGCAGGAGGGGCTGTTTCCCACTGAGCGAGGTGGGGAGGTGGGGGATGAGCAGTTTTGGCAGTCAGTCCATTTACATGCACAGATTTATTATGCCCAAAATTTGACTTTGTCGCCCTCTCGGAATTCAGTCCTTGTCCCGGTTTACATGTGACAAAGAAAAATCCAATAACTGTTAGGGCCATGACCTCCTCCTCAGCACTAGATGGCGATAGGCATCTCTTCAGCATGGGGTTTGTGTAGAATGCGCTCAAGTGTTGTTTAGTCCACTGGAACACCGATTAAGGAGATACATGCCGAAGAACGTTGATTTCCTATCAGATTAATTGGGTGTCTTACTCTTGTAAAGAGAACTCTGATGTTAGTTGGACTATTTACATACGCTGCAGTTGTCCAGTTAGTGTCTAAGATTAAGGTAATACTTCCTTTTTGTCAATGTACTGACAGGTTGAGACAACGCTGTGGAGAATGTTCACGTCTGCATTTTCAGTCAGTTTTTCAAATAAAACTCTTACTTTTGAGGCCCAAAACACAAATCTGAGCTTAAAACAGAATGGTCTCTGAACATGTGACATGCATAAAATGATTAAAGAACAAAGGTCAGAGTCCTCTGGTCTCTTAAATTTATTTACATCTTCAGGGTTTGCTGATAACAAATTAAGTCTTATTACTATAACTACTATTATTTATTTCAATTTTAATCAATTTTCAGTCAATTACTTCCAGGAATGAAGTAACCTAAGTCAGAATGACTTATTTATAATCAGTTTATAGCAACCATTTGATTTTAGAGGAAAATCGACAGTCAATACGTGCCCGTTTTTCTTCTAGTATTTCTTTAATGCTGGGTTAGGTTACGCTAGCCACATCAGTGTCCGACACATATAAGCAACAAACAACTTAGTTTCAGATGTGCCGCAAGTCCTTTAAGACTATTTATACCAAACACTTTTTCTAAAATAATGGTAATTTTCATTCAGGAATAGAGGCAATCACTGAATTTGAATCTGTATCTATACAACAATGCGCACGAAGGCAACTAGCATAAGCGGGTGCTGACTATATGACATTGGAAATCAGCCGTACTGCAGAGACCACGGGGGTGGAAGGCAAGGTAAACATGCAGAAGGAGAAAGGTGAGCTTTGAGATGTCATTTATGTTCTTTAGGGCTTAATCACAAATGCAACTCAGCGCTGACTCCATAGCAACTCTTCATCACATAGTAATTAAATGTCTCCCTTCATCAAGGGAGCATTGGGTTTACAGATTTGATGGCTGAATGTAAAGGCTTGAAGGTGGAAAAAATGAAAAGGAATGACGAGCAGACCTCCTCCACAAAGCTCTCAAAGACTATGGGGGGGAGTGTGATGGGGGGGGGGGGGTGTTAGTGATGAGATTGTGTGCCCGTTTGGGTCGACTTTAATTGGAATGTAACTTAAATACAGTGTGGAATGATGGCTGCGTGGGAAGCTTCCTGGAAAGAAGTGGGAGCTCTGGAAGGAGATAAATAAAGCTGAAGCCGTCTGCAGCTTGTGTGACATCAGCTATGAGACAGACTGAGGGGTGGAATTTCAAAACATGTGACCAAGTATTTTCTCGTCAACCTGTCAAATATTTAATGCTACAGTGCAAAGCAGGGAAATTGCATGCGGCGGGACATGAGGGAGAATGGATGGAATGCCTGAGCTGAACAGAAAAATGTCTCCGTTAAGACGTGACAGTGACAAACTTGCAGCGTATATATGCACAGTATCACTCAGATTCCTCCAGGGGAATTGCACATGCAGCCATTTGCAATGCACAGAGGGGAAAGCATGCCCAAAACTATACAAGACAAGGCCCTTTTATGTCTTAAACTAAGATTTTATGTCTGTCAAAGTCGTTGAACATCAGCTGACCTCTAGGTGGGGTTGCTGCCCCAAGGTTGAGAAACTCTCCCTCAGCCTACATCAGTGGAGGGTATAAAGGAAACAGAGCCTGGCTACTGTTTGACCATTGTTACTAAAAAAAAAGACTTGATCAAACATCTTTTAAAACCGAAGTTAATGATTCATTAATTTGTCATTTTTTTGTTGGCAAACGAGATTTAAAAGAAATTAAATTTACTTCGACAATTTGTTTTACCTCCTTGCATTTTCAGTGTCTGAGTGGCAAAAGCATCCAGCACAAGCGAAACCATGAAAACAGCAGAGAGTTAATCCTCAATTCTGAACGAGATGAGGGAAAATGGTGGGAAATGAATGGAGGGTAGTCGGGTGTGCTCGATGCAGGGCCTGGGGTGTACCTGCATGCGTTCTGTGCTGGCCATCAGGGGCATATATCTCAGTAAAGCCCTCACCAAGGAGCCTATCCATGGGTGACTCCCTGCCAGGCTCATAGTCGCTGTCCCCAGCTTCACTGTCGCCACGGCCGCTGTCCTTCAGGCTGAACTTATCCATCTCATTGAGGGCATATCTGCATGAAGAGGAAGACAGACGAGAATTTCATCCAGCCCTTAGAGGTAACGGACAACTTATTGTCAATAATAGCATGGAGGAAGGCCATGCTATAGACAAATAAAAAGGTGCACAGGGAGCGCTCTGCAGAAGAGGTTTTACATAAAATTATGCAAATAATAAGTTATTACAAATGATAAGTTTGGCTCTAAACCAAAAAGCTGCTGAATATGGATATACCAGAATGTGAAAGTGCTGACAACACACACGCAATTTAGGAGGACAAGTGTATGTTTGTGCATTACCTGTAGCTCCTGGTGTATTTGTTGCCCCTGAAGCTTGGCCGTGGCTGGTACTGGCCCTGATGGAGCATGGACAGAAGCTGTGAGACTTGCTACAATCCCAAGAGGAACACAGAAGGACAAAAAAGAAAGAAAAGGACAAAAAATAAAAGGAAAAGATGAAGAGGGGGAAAATGAATGGAGTCAAAACAAGCAAGGCCACAAGACAATGTTATGGGGTAGGGACTATGGGGGGTGGGGGGTGGCAGAACTGTGTGAATTAGTCCTGTAAGGATGGTCAACAAAAATATGACATGAAGGGCTGAAGGTAGGAGGATATGGGAGTAAGGGATAATTTCAGAACAAATATTTGATATGAGGCTACATAAAGTGCAATATTGGGGTGAAATATCTTGTGTTAATATCTTTTACTTTAATTTATTTATACCTTAAGTGGTACATTTAGATACATTTAAACTTGGGAATTCGATTGTCAAGGTGGGTCTCATTGGCTTACCTCTACAGGTGGTGTTGCATGAGCCAGCTCCAGGGTGAAATTCTCTTGCACGTGATTGGAGGAGATGGTGACCAGGCTGTTGAGGGACTGGCGGCTATGATGACTCTGCCTACTCCCCAGCGTGCCCCTCTCAGGAGCAGGGGAGGCTGAAGGAGAACACGGGTGAGCGCGCACAGGAAGGGTGCCGTTGACGGTTGGGACCAAGGTGATGTCTGTCTTGTGGATCTGCCTCGCGGGCTTCTTAGGGTGGTTCTGGTAACTGTTCTCGGCTACTCTGCAGTTGTAGTTGTGCCGGGGGTCTTTCTTCTCTCGGCTGCAGCGGGCGGTGGCGAACATCACCATCACGATGAGCAGCAGGGCACACACTGCGCCCAGAGAAATGATGACGATTTGAGACAGATCCAGTGAGGCCTGGCTGGAGCCAGTGGGGTAAAGAGGTGGCAGGACCTCCATCATCTCTTGCAGAGAAAGCCTGAAGAGAGCCCCCGTGGTCAGCCGAGTTGTGCCTCTATCCTGCACTTCCACTCTGATCTCCATCACATCCCGCGGAGCCTGTTCCAGGCTCGCGTTGGTTCGGAGCTCGCACCGGCGTGCGTCCATCACAAACAGCCCCTCCTCGTTGCCACCAACAATACTGCAGCTCACCTCTCCATTGGCCCCAGAGTCACGGTCTGTGACTTTAAGGGCAGTGATCAGCTGACCAGGTGAGGCGTATTTCCACACCGGCACCTCAGCGGTGTGGTTCCGGAGGGAGGGGTAGTGAATGATGGGCGCGTTGTCATTTTCGTCCAAAACAGTGAGCAAGACGGTGGTGTTGGAAGTCAGTGCAGGGTTTCCCCCATCGTGTACTTGTACGGTGAAGGCAATCCTACTGACGTCTTCGTGGTCAAAACTACGTAAAGCGTAGATGGCGCCATTAGAGGGGTCGATGGTGACGTAGGTGGATATGGGGCTCCCATGGATCAGGGCATCTATTATGGTGTAAGTGACTTGGCCATTGGTGCCCAGATCTGGATCTGAGGCAACTACAGTCATCAGGTAGGCTCCAGGAGAATTGTTCTCAGATTTAAAGACCTCGTAGCGGCTCTTCTCAAAACTTGGAGGATTGTCGTTTTCATCCAACACCTGCACAGTGAAGTGTTTAATGGTGGAAAGGCTGGGGGAGCCTCTGTCCTCAGCGATGACCGTGAGACTGTACTCTGACCTCTTCTCCCGGTCTAGTGACACATTGGTGAGGATCATGTAGTTCTTCTCATAAGTCTTTTGGAGTCTGAAGTGACCGTGGCCATGAAGCCTACAGACCACTTCGCCATTGAGCCCGGCGTCACTGTCGTCCACACGAACCAGAGCGATAAACGTGTCCACAGGGGAGCCCTCGGAAATGTATGCCACTTCCTCTTTCCCTGGCGTCATCAGGTTGATGTTGATCTCCGGTTTGTTGTCATTCACGTCCACCACGTTCACCACGATTTTGCAAAGTCCAGGGATAGAATTGGGACCAAGGTCCTGGGCCTGGACATCCAGCTCATAAGAAGCCGTGTTTTCATAGTCCACTTTTTTAATAAGTGTGATGTGACCATTTTCTGGATTAATCTTAAACGTTTCCAAGATCTTTGGTGGGACGTGACTGCTGAAAGAGTAGATTATTTTTCCATTTGTACCCTCATCTGGATCTGTGGCGTTTAAATCGATAATTAAAGTCCCAAGGGGAGAATTTTCCAGTAAATTCACCACATAAGCCTGTTCATCAAAGGCCGGGCTGTTGTCATTTGAGTCAGAGATGCTAATCTTCAGTAAAGTAGATCCAGATTTCGGGGGGACACCATTATCTGAGGCTGTGAGTTGCAGCTGGTAGCTTGACTGCACCTCCCGGTCCAAATCCCTCATCACCACCAGTTCTGCGTACTTGGCCCCATCAGTTCTTGTCCTGATATCGATCTTGAAAAAGTTATTGGGTGTCAAAGAGTATGTGTGCAGGGAGTTCTCCCCGACGTCCGCATCCACCGCGCCGTCCAAGGGGACGCGCGTCCCCACAGATGCGCTTTCCGAGATTTCAATGGGAATGATGGCACGGGAGAAGTGCGGGGAGTTGTCATTAATGTCCAGCACTTCTACTTCTACATGGAACAGCTGCAGGTACTGAGTAGGGAGGGTGACCACGTCGAATTCGATCGAACAGTTCAGGTTTTTCTCACAAAGCTTCTCGCGGTCGATTTTTGTGGCGATGCTGATCTCACCGTCTTCCTCCCGGACAGCCAGGAATGACGTACTCCCCAGCTGCATAGCACGGAACCGAAAGGTCGCCGAACTCGGTCGCTTAGCCAGAACCCCAGACACATCTTCTTTTAACCGTGCAATCACAGTTCCCACTCTCTGCTCCTCGTAAACTTTATATTTCAAAGTCTTACCAGTAGCTCCGTGCGTAAAAGCAGCCACGAGCAGCAGTTTGATGACAGTTGAACAAAATATATTTCCTTTGGTTAGGATTTTTGCCCACATCTTTGTGCACAATGTGGCAAACCTACTTCCACGGAGGGGGAAATCAAATAAGGATGAGGGATAGGTGCCTTCTCAGACGTCCGGCATTTTCGTTGCACCGCCTGCAGTTCACCCTCCGTAAATAATAAAAAAAAAAAAACTCCACAAAAGAGATCAAAATAAATAAATAGGTGGGAAAAATAAGGGAAAAACTTTAGTTTTTCTGGAAAAGAAGTAGGTGAGATGCGTCACTCTCCCGTTAAATGGATCTGTTGCGCACACAAACATATGCTCGTCACCTATTGTGCGTGTGCGCCGTGAGTGAGTGAGAGTGAGTGTCTGCCCAAAGAAAAGGCGCAGCTTTCTCCCAGTCTGTGCATGCGAGTCAGTGAGCTACTGAGTGAGACAGAGAGGAGGGTTAGGGACTCTCTCTCTCCCTCTCTCTCTCTCTCCCCTTCACCCGAGCCACCAGACTGACCCCCTTTAAGCGTCGCAGGAGGGACTACTGATAATGGCCCCTCCATCTCTTTAACACCCTCCTCAGCAGGAGGACACCCCTGAATTAAAAGTGTGCCACAACAATGAGCCAAGGGAGGAATTATTCTGGGCTAGGGCACTTTTAATACAACGGCAGCCAGACCCTGACCCGCGGCAGACTTTGCATTGTTATGGTTGCAATTCACAAAGTGTGCCAACACCGTCCTTTTGTTACTCTGCTTAAAACATTATGTTGGATGGACACATGCAATCTCCCAGCTGTCCCAGCTCAGTGGCTACAATTCTATTAGAATTGCATCTATGTTATCTACTAATATATAAAAACTAGATAATATGAGATTCTCTCTCTCTCGCTCTCTCTCTCTCTCTCTCTCTCTCTATCTATCTATCTATCTATCTATCTATCTATCTATCTATCTATCTATCTATCTATCTATCTATCTATCTATCTATCTATCTATCTATCTATCTATCTATCTATCTATCTAGGGGACTATTACAATGCATCCTTGTCTCCTGACTACATAATAATGTTTTATGGAAACCTACAACTCCTGGACCAAATCACTATCTTGGAAACTTAAAAGTGTCACCCAGCCCACGACTGGTCAAACAGGGCTTTATGAGAGAAGTACTGGGCCATCTGGCTGGGAGTCAGACAACCCAAACCTATAATTACCATTTATTCAGACCAACCCCCCACCCCACCCCCCTTCCCTTGAATGACACCAAATTAGAAATAGTTCCTCTCAAATAACTTAATTTCCTTCTCATACGGCGATGGAAAAACTCTCCTAAATTATCCTTTTACAAATTTAGAGCATGAGGGGCAATCTGTGCCATAAATTCAATGTGTCAGAGCTGTTAAAAAGTTAAGGGACAGCGCGATTGAGCTCAAGACAAGGGGGAGGTAAGGAGAACACTTGATTCTGGCATTCTGGCTTTAATACAAACCATATTAATATAATCTGCACATCACATTAATGTTTAAATAATAAATACTCACTAGGATGCCACAGACCAGGAAGATCAAGAGAGAATGTTGACATTTTTACTTGGAATTATTATACATCTCAGTGAGTTCCACAAGCCATATCTGATAAGGAATGCCCTGATTGTTTTTTATGGGGTAAATTATCTGGGGGCGGCATCCTTCAGAGAATGTTTCACTGTGATGGATTTTTTCTGCATTTTAAATTCCCATGTGTGATCCGTGGGAACAGGCTCTCTGCATCACCATCTGCTTAAGAGCAAACAGATGAACATGGGCTACCACACCGACACACATGGACATACAAATTAAAAACGTCGCTCAAAGGGGGCAAATGCTCTAACAAAGTCTCGTTAGCATTTATTCCACGATCAGATTAACAGTCATATGTGTATGATACAGGCAGGTTTGAAACCGCACGGTCAGCACTGTCCACTTGGGATTGGACCCGGCAGGACAGATGGTGGCGTCCTGTCTGAAAAGCCAATAACTTTCATTTTGAAATTGACATTTTAAAATTCTGCATCAAACAATACAATATTATATTGACTTTAGTCAAAATCTTGACTGATTTCACATCAGTCAACACAACATTTTTCTTTTAAACAGTACACTATCGCTTTAATCCACACAATTGTGCATTAACAGAATCCAAAGTGACCTGTATTAGCTTGACAAAAACATTAGTGTCTATCAGCGGAGGAGGGATAGAGCCTGGCACATAAACCATACCAAAAAAAGCACGGGCCAAAGAGTCTTGCAACATAAACCAATGTTAGCCATGGGCTGTTGCCTCTGCACATCTTCTACTACAACCACCAGCTCAAGGAGCCGCTGACGCTTTCATTCCATTACTGCAGTCAGGAACACACTTAAATCCCATCCCTTCTGCAAAAAGCAGAAGAAAGAAAGGAAGAGCCTGGCAAACATATTCCAGTGGAGAACTCTAAACTGCATGTCTGCAGCATTGTACTGAGCTTGATACTTAGAGGCTTAATACAAACTTTTTACAAGTGTAGTATTGAGTTCAAATGAATATAAACACATTTATTGGGCCGATGCTAACAAACGAGCCCCTCCGGTGCTGCAATCACAGTCCATATGTCACTGTCCTGGTTGAGTCTCTTTGCCATTTAACCATAAAAAGAGTCAGGTTTAAATTTGAGTCCTTCTGGGAGGGAAGCAGAAGGACTCCTCTGAATCCACTCATATGGCCAGTTGGAGCAAAGCTGACTGGGTGGGTGATGGGGTGGATGCAGAGATTCTGCCCCCAGGGAGCATAAAATCACTGAAAGGAAGGAAGCGTAAGGGGCGAAGGGTGAGGGGCTCCGCAACTTTGTCATTGAAATGAAGCAGGAGCTCCTGATGACAAAGGATACGTAGCAGGTGGAAAGAGGACAGCTCCCAAACTATCCTCCATCCCCCGACAAGTGTGCTCACCAGGGGTATCAGGGTGATGGCCTTTGTTGCGTGCAATTTTACAGAATAAACAAACATTGTAAGCTATTGCTTCGTGACCATTTTCCTCTACTCTTGCCTCATTTCAGTCAAAACAAAATCTATATGAATAGAGAAAAATATTAATCAGACTTGCTAGGATAGATTGGTAATATAGGAAAAGAATCAAATAATAGTGTTGCTATTTATTAGCTGTGTCTGCATTAATACAGTGCACTTCTATCACAACATAGCTTCCATTAATAATTATAAAATTGGATCCATGCAGGTTGTTAAGACATTCTGTATGTTAGTGTCTTCATCGTGCAGCAGGGGAGACTTGGCGTGTGTTTGGGGGTCGGGAGGTTTGTAAAGGCACGCGAGCATCTGCCACCATCTCATTACTATGCTGTTAGCTCGCGCGAGACGGAAGGGATTTAGGCTCAGTGAGAGGGGAGTCAGGTTCCTTTCCACCCCACCCACCGTCGTTTATGGCTAGTGATGACACATCATGGAAAAGAAATGTAAATGTGGTGCCGCACCAGCTGATCACTGATTCCAGCAATATATGTGATACACATGAATCCGTCTAGATGAGAAGTTCTGCGCAAAAAAAAAATGAAGGGAGCCAGGGAAGGTTTGTTGGAAATATCCCTGCATCAGCAAAAGACTTTCCAATTGATAGTAGCTGCAGGAAATTACTCACATGACATCTGGAGTGAGGAATGATGACCATGAGTTGTGAAATCTCCTGAAAACATTGCGTTGTGGGAGAAGAATTTTGCACAAGCGTTCATTATAAGAGACAGTTCCAGACTCAGAGAGGGATTTAAGCATCTGGTAATGGATTTTCCTTTAAGAGACATAAAAGAAGTCGACCCATACCCCAAAGCTTGAAGAATGTCCGCATAGATTGGAATTAGTCCTGGATTGCATGTGACTTTACTCGGTCATTCATCCTGTTCCAAGGTATCGTCTGATCGTCGATTGGTTTTTAAAAATTTAAAAAAAATGTTAAAAATTTTTAAAACATCATAAACAGGGAGACAAAAACTTGTCGTTATTGTCCAAAATACTAATTTCAATGAAAGGCATACATGTAATTTTCCAAACAAAAGCATATTCTCATGATTGTTCACTTTTCCTGCAAAAGACAATGTTAAATAAAAAACTACGTTTGAGCAAGTTAGCATGTTGGCAGACCAAACTGGAATTACATTAGTTAGAACCTATAGAAAGACCTGAAATAGAATATTTAAATATTTAGCTGGCATTGAGTCATCCTAAGATCAACATTCAAAGTGCTGAAGGCATTTCTGTTTTTTTGTTGATGGCACCCTTTTGTCTGTAAGAGCTTGGTAAATTGATCCTAATGATATTTTTACGGAAAAAGCGTATTTTGTATTGACTTCAGCTTCCTTTCATGTCTTGACCCCGATGTCACTAATGTGCTTTCAGTTTTAAAACAAACGTAAACCTCCACTAATGCGGCCAAGCCAAAAACCTTATTGGATTATTTTGAATCTATATCTATTTTTAACATTTATTCATTTGCAGCTACTGTTAGATTATATTTCATCATCACATGAATTAGAAAAAACCACGAAGAGCAACCCCATTTGACAAAATATCATCTTAAACACCATATTTCCTGTGAAAAAGGAATGGTTTCATAATAATTTTCTCCGAGCAAAGGTTTATCTAAAAATCAGTCAATGTTAAAACAGATTTATTGCAATATCAACAAAAAGAGACGCTTATGTTTCCTGATTGTGAAGGTTAATCTGCTTTAATATCAGATTTGCACACAACACCTTGGGGCTTGAAGCTTTCAGCCAATTAAGTGTTCACAAAGCAGCCCTAAATCAGTCTTCCTGGGAATCTCTTCTGGACCTTACATGGAGGTGATCTACAGTAATGTGACTGTGGGGGAAAAAGAGAAACTCTCTAATATTGACATAGAGTGTTCAGTCCCACACATGGCTGATACCATCCACAAGCAAACGTGACACTTTGCTGTGTTCTCCACCAAAATGTTAGCATATGGGACTGCGTGCCAGATTGTGCCACAAGAAAAGGAAAAACCAAGATGGTTTCTTGGTTCCTGTAAAGTCAGCTGGAGTTGTAACAACTGCCTTGTCTTCCTTCATTTGGGACGGTCTCCACAGGGCTGTTCTCCTGCTGTATCGCACGTTAGCCTTTCTCTCCAGCAGAAAAGCTTGTTTGTGCTCCTCTTGCCTGTGATCACCTCTGATTGTCTGCTCAGACTGCCATTTCATCCATAAAATTCCTGCCTCTACCTGGGGTGCAGTCTTGTTAACTGCCCCCCCCCCCCCCCCAAGACCTAATTCACATGTAGAGGTCCTCAAAGAGCTCCTTGACTCTGTAATGGGGGGTTTCAAGCTTCATTCAAGGCCCTTGTCTTGTTATGTATGTTTGTGTGCTCTCTGGCTATTTACCTTGTTGCCTTTCTCCAAGCTTTGAAAAGAAGCTTTTAGAAGTCCTGTTTGGCTTTGAAGAGCAGCTCTCACAAAGAAACCACACAGATGTATCAATGTGCCGGGGTGATGCACTGAAAACAACGCGCTTCCTTTTTGTAGGACATGAAGTTGCAAATTTACATTAAAAGTTTGAACTGGGCTATTGTTAAACTTGTTTTTCCACTCATGAAATATAAACGAGACCCCAAAATCAGGAATTGCTGATGTTTTAGATGTAGAAAGCTGTCGTCCACCGTGCTCTGTAAATTAGAGCCGTGCTGACAAACACCACAAAGATATCGCCCCGGCATGGACTCAGCTGGCAGGTTTTCCTTGACACAAAAGCTAATTGACTCTCCTGGAGAGACTTGTGGTAGTTTTACATTTCACGTACGAACAGCACGGGCCCGTTTCGAATGATCACAGGCGCTCTTACGGCGCGTCCTTGCCTGCGGCCATGTTGTGACAGAGCCAAAGCCCGACTCCGATAGACACACGTCTGGCATATGCTGTCCTGACACTTGATCACCTGTTTTTGAAGTCTCACAATAGATTTTCCTGTCTACGCCTTCTTTTCAAATCAGAGGTGCAGATTAGAATTCACTGCTGTGTCCCAGCGTATCCTTGAACCCTCTGATACTGCCTTTTTGCATCAGCCAACCATTATTTACCACACCCCCACCCTGTATTGTTATATTTTGAGGCCAATTTTAAAAGGGATAGCTTAGAGTACTACACACCAGATGCTCAAAAAAATCTGGCAAGCAAATTCTCTCCCTTGTATATTAGAGATCTGCAAATAGCAGAGAACCTTTCCAGTCTGAAGTCCTTGCTTTGGAGATGCTCATGAAAAAGAGTTCTGCAGACTGTTCTGCTCGGCATACCAGTGAAAACCAGTGAGTTAGTGTACGCTCATTAGCCTCTCCTACACAAAAGTGTCCTTTTTAAAACTGTCTCGGTTGTGGAGGGATGCAGGCTAACGGGGAGCGAGGAAAGGATGGGGGACAATGGCAAGTGAGGACATGTCTCTTTTTGAGTCAGATGGGAAGAGGCCGGTGAACAAAGGGCTCCAATGTGGCTCGAGTTGAATGTTTACCACACGCGGGGCCAATGGGTGACATATTTTCAGCAGTGCTCATTCATTAGAGTGCAGATTTACAAACCACCACCCCCCACTCCTGTTCTGTTTGTCTTGGCAGATGTGAGGCAGCCAGTGGCCTTTAACTCTCGCTTCTTTTTGTTTTTGGAGTGGGGGTAGATCCTCTCTGACCAGACAACCACGTGTTGTTGATTTTAAGAATAGAGTCCGGATCAGCTTGAAATTCATTCTCTAATGTGATTTATATTATGGCTACATTGTTAGCATGATATTACAGAACCCTGATTATAAACAGATTACGCACTAATGACATTTTTTAAAAATCAGTACAAATAATTAGCATATGGAACACAAGTGAATTTTGTTTTGATTCTGATTACTTTCAAATTCCAAACAAAATAAATTAGGGACAGGTTACTTGATTGTTTTTTACTGTTTGCAATTAATTTTACCAACCTTAGAAACAAACAAATTCCACTGGTGAGTTACTCTCTGCTACAGACTATTGTTAATAATTGCCTACCACAGTGTCCCACACAGGACCTGTAATAAAGTAGTTAGTGTGGACAATCCAGGGCCGTTAGTTATCGCGACGGGGTCTGGTTTTACGGCCGTACTTAAAGGTGCAGCAGCAGTTGTGTTTATCATGATGGCATAGTAGAGTACGCCTATTACACAGCCCAGAGCCAGGCTAGCGCTAATGGCTCTCAGACCAATCTGTTTGTATCTCAAAAAACATTCCAGGTTGACTCTGGGGAGGAAACTGTAAGGGCTTCATCTGGTGATCGTCAAAAATGGCAGCATTTAACCAGCTAATGACCTCAACGTGATCCTCGGCTTTGTTGACCTGCAGCATAGGAAATGAAATTCAAGTCTAAGGCATGTAATCTTCTTTAAGTAACCACCAGCAGTCCTGTGTGATGCAGTCACGGTCAAACACCAGAAAAAGCCATTTCGTCCCCTAAAAACAGCCAGGCAGAGCTTGTATAAACAACTTTAAGTGTGCATTTGTTCAAGTTTCAAATCCGCCAGTTGGTTTTAGATGCTAAAAGAAATAGACAGGGGAAAAGCTGCGAGTGCAGGCATGTACAGGTTTTTGGAAATGTTGCAGAGATGAGAATGCCCCTGAGTGGGACTGTGCTGCAGTGTAAAAATGAAAAGTAAACAAGATTTTCTGACAGCTAAAGAGTCTCCTGGCATCTAGCGGGCTCATGTTCTCCAGACAGACCTCCTCCCAGCCACTGCGGGAAGAGTACAGGCAGCTGCAGGGTACAATGTGAGTGTGTGTTTGTGTGTTAGTGTGTGTGCGTGTGTGTGTGTGTGTGTGTGTGTGGGGGGGGGGGTGCACAAATCCGAACACACATGGACCAACAACTGAGGGCCACTACCTGTGTGTTAATGAGGAGGGACACATTAAAAGCAGCTACCAGCTCGGATTAAAAGAGGCAAACACTTAGCAGCAGGGTTCTTCCTGAATCATTCATAAGCAACTCAACATACACATGAAGAAGAGAGGGGAGAAAGCTGGGGAGTGTTGGGGGGTGGAGATAGTTCGCTTTAGGAAAAGTTTAAATGTCAGGCAATGAAAGGAGCACTTTCCTTCTGAGCCCCCATTATAAACAGGAATGAGTTTCCGGCGCGCACGTTAAAAGTCAGACTAATTGACTATTAATTTGAATCAAAGCCTCGCACCAGATTAAAAGAAATTTTGTGAAAACCCCCTGATGATCTGATTTTGTATGTTGCCTGCTCTCTCCTGGTTCTCCCTCCTGCTCCTCTGCTTCTTTCCGTTCATCCCAGTGGGTTTGTTAATGAAAACCTGAGGCTCAAATACACCCAGTACTCCCAGGAGGTATCGGGGTAGAGTGGAGAACATTAGAGAGATGCACCAGAAGCATCTTCTTCTCCCCGGTGTGTTTAAGCTAATGGAAGAGCTTCCTAATTACTCTGTCAGTGTTGATCTCCATGAGAACGCTCCAGTCATCAGTCACAACACCTTATCAGTCTTCTTCAGTTTTCACCCCTCCCCCCACTCTTGTTTTCTTGTTAGAGTCATTCGGACTGAAGAAAGTTGAATTCTCGGACCACCAAACGTCACCTGCAGTGTGAAGCGAGAAAGTTTTACTTGTTGATACTACAAACTGGAATACGCTAAAGAAAGTAAATACAAAGCTGAAGGGAAAGGCTGAAATCAAAACTGTTAGTTGCCAACAGTGAAGAACAGCCAATAAATGTTTGACGACCACCCACTTTATCAAAATGTCTGAGGGGAAGAAAGAACTCACAGCATTCTCGAGCTAATTCATCCAACATCATCATACCTCTTACTTCAGATGAGCGGTGTTGTGGAACCACTTTGTCTCACTATCACGGAAAGAGGACGCTAGAAATAAATAGAGGTGGGAAATATGTAGAACAGCATTAAAAACAGTTCAAATCAATGACAAAATGAAACACTTAAAAGGGAAGATGAGTTCAAATTGGAGACTCCTTTTGAATGGAATCTGAAGACCTCAAGGATAATGATCAGCGTGTACGTTCAGGTTTGCGCTGGCAAAGGCGGAGTTCTGTGCTCTGCACCTGTTCTTCAGTAGACACGCTCACCCCTGACGTTGAGGTTATATTCTCTAATTGGACTCAATGAATGGCTGCAATGGGATGCAGATGGAAGGCCGCCTGAATCAGCCGGTCCGCTGCAGGCTTGACAGCAGACTGTTCTGGGCAGCATGCTGTTACATATCTACAGATGTCCGCCACCCTCCCCCTCTTTCTCATGGAAGTGTCGGGATGTGCAGATGCTGATCCATCATTGTTAGAGACCAGGCGAGAGCTGATGATAATGAGTCACCCCCCCCCCCCCCGTCCCCCAAACCCCTCCCAGGCGCATGACTTTTTGTGCAGGACTCAAGCCCCTTTTGTAAGGCCACAGGTGACCCATGACCCCCTCTCCACCGGACCCCAGGGTTAACCCCTAACTCATACATTCTCATGAGCTGTGTGCAGCGTTGTCCACCCCCAGACACACTTTCAGAGAAAGACACTTATATGCCGCCACTGATTCTTTCTTTCTCAGAGTTCTGTGTGGGAGGTAAGACTCCTGCAGGTCATTAGCACTCAGTATGGCCAGATTAAGAATCCTCCTCCTTTAATTAAGGGTGAACCAAAGAGAAGCGACACAGGGGATGATACAACGCAGATGAAAACAGTAAAGAGATGCATGGCTGCAGGCTGAGAGACACACCTCAGTCTCCCCATGTTCTCCCACATTAATGCGAACATTTTAAGTTCCCTTGGAGACATCCTTCATCCGCATTTCCTTCAGCGATATCACATATTACCCTCGTCATTTTTTGCACGCCTTCATTGTTAAGGGGGGATTCAGCGGAGGGAAGTTTAACGGTTTTGAGCGAATGAAGAGTTCTTTATTTCTTATCTCACAGCAAAGTAACTTTACCTCACAGCTGAGGATAGACAGGGAGCTCAAGTAGTTTGTATTCCACCGTGGCCCATCTCATAGCCTGGATTTTAAGACATTATACGGAACGCCTCAAAAAGTACTTAGGGGGGGGGGGGGGGGGGGGGGGGGTGATGCAAATGAGCAAGAATCGAAAATGTAAAAAGATGAAAGTGGGCGACTTATCGGGATGAATATTGATGTAGAGCCTATTTGGAAATCACCCTACTTTCAGTACATCAAGCGAGGAAAAGAAAAGAAAAGAAAAAGGGGAAAAAAACAATATTGACCTCCTTTTCCCCCGTTCCTCCGATCAAAGAAGATCAGAAAAATCAAGTAAAATTAGTTAAACTTGTTTCAGGTGCACCAGTTTACTGTCTCATTAAAAATGCAGCGATGCTTGATGGTCTCATACTGTATGTGCACACATATGCCTGCGTGTGTTAAATGTGTTGTAGTTAAATGACAAGTAGTGAGAATGTGGAAAACCAGTCTCGTGCTGATCTGTTATCAATATCTAAAGTTAATCACCCCATACGATGGTGCTCACATCTCTGTCTTTCACTACTGGAGGGCACACTCCTTTGTTCTACTCTGTCCAAACAGCACATCATTTAATTATCCTGTGTGTGTGTGTGTGTGTGTGTGTGTGTGTGTGTGTGTGTGTGTGTGTGTGTGTGTGAGAGAGAGACTTTGTTAACTGTAACATTCATTCCACTCCATTTGCTCTCCCTCCTGTGCCATCACCCGCTATCTGTTTTAACATCTTGTCACTTTTCTCTTCTCTTATTTCCTCCCTTCATTTTCTTTCTTTCAGACTCCGCCCCCTCCCGCCAACAGGCTGTCATCTTGGCAGGAGCACTAAGAGCACTCGTGGTGGTGGTGATGGTGGTTGTGATTGGGGAGGGGTTTCAAAGGAAAGCCACCAACATGCAGGCAGTGAAATGAAGCACATGTTAAGCAAATGGCTGTATGTACCACCACCACCTTCACCGCGCACACATGTGAGGGCACATACAGATGAAAACGCACCACATCAGAAGCACATCTTACCACATTACACACATCACGAGCACTCACTGGAGCCTCACAGCTGTCTCCTCTCACATTCTTTCCCCCCCCCTCTTCTTTTCCTTTTTCTCTGCCTCTGTGTCCTCCCTGAAAATCAATGCCAATTACAAGTAAGCCAACAACAACAATGATTTTCTTTAAGTAAAACAACAGAATTCCTCCACAGTGTAGCAACAGACACCCGTCTGCAGATCACCCTATTAACCGATCCAAAACCCGGCCCCAATGTCAGTTTAAACACATTTCAAAATGCCTTGTTGTTATCAGCCACACCCGCTACTAATGTTGTCCAAAAATATGATGGAGGTTTTGGCAAACATGTTGTTGGTTTACACGGAAAAGGCAAAGAAAACAGATTAAAGGAGCAGATGTGGAATTGCTGATGCCGAACTGAGACTGTGGTTTTCATCACCAGAACCTCATGTGGTGGCAGACAAGACTGACTGACATTTTAAAAGAAAGCTGCCAATAAAACAATTGTGCCATCATGAAGTTTGTCTGTATCATTGAGGACAGTATTTGTAATATTGTGAAATAGATCGTACGGTTTGGTAAATTTGGCAGGCATGTAAAACACAATTAAAGTGTTTTTAGCTAGTTGACATGCACCACATCTACGTGATAATAAAGACAGGAATAAAGCAGGGAAGCCTGCTGATGTGACACAGCCACAGGCAGACTAGCAAGTGTCACTATTAACAAGTTGTAAAAGGAGACAGCACAATTACAAGCACTTACAGAACATGCAGACAGAGTCTACTGAATATTGAAGCTACTAAAGGAGCAGAAACAGAAGCTTATGGAAGAGAAACGGGAGGAAAACCATTGCGATTCTCCCAATGTTTCCATCAACATATGGTTGATGGTCAGGGTGGACATCAGGATGAGGGAGGAGAACCCTGCACACAATGTGATCCATGAATGCATGGGGTCAAAGAGGAGCAGAGGGTGCTGTGTGTGTATGTGTGTGTGTCCGTCTGTCTATCAGCTGAACACACAACTCAAGGCTCACGCAAACACAAGAACACACAAAGTGTGCTCTCCCATGGCTCTGAGTTATTCAACACACACACGCAAACAAAAAGAGTCAATCATTGGTGAACATTTTTAGAGGCCACTGTGCTTCCCTGATAGATTGCAGCAATGATACTGTGACACAATGGCTTGATTAAACTAAATAAAAATGAAATAACACCACAAGGGGAATTCTGTTTGCAGAGGAAAAATACAAAAGTCTTTTTTTGCTGATACCAGGTCTTTCCTTTTTGATCCTAAATGGATACGTGACTGCGTATCATTTATTTTACAAAAAATAAGAATCTTAAACAGATCATTTGAGGATTTGATTTGCTCAGATTGAAGCGGAAACCCTCGGGCTGCCGTTGGAGAGGCACCTGAAGCACTAGCATATTAGATATTCTACATTTTGACCTTGTTTTGGCTCCATCACCCCTTCATGTTGAACACGTTGGGAGTGGTGATATTACTCTGAAATCTTCTTTATTTGAGCTCAAAGAGTAATATCAGCATGAGTCTTCACAGCCATGGTCCTTTTGGTTGGACAAAGGAGAAGTGTGCTTGATGTTTTCTGGGTCAACTCCGAGAATAAATACAGCTTGACTGGATAATGTCTAGGCTTTTTTTCTTCCTCGTTGCTACATATTGCATTTGAATCTACAGTACGGGATGCAAAAACATGAAAAATCCATCACTCTCGTGCTGCCGCTTCCATCTTTTACCTGCATTAAGTGCCTGGGTAATAGAGTAATGTCTGCACCCACACATGTCTAGGTCATATAGAAAAGATGAATGTAGATGCTGAATAGATGAATAGTTGAAGATGAATAGTTTAATTTTTCCATCAGGTGGAAAAACATGTTGCATCCATGATTTCCCCTAAAGGGGGTCATGGAGGTGCTGGAGTCCATCCCAGCTGTCTTCAAGCAGGGGCGAATCACATGTTGCATCCTTTAAAGTCCTTTAAGGTCTAAAGCACGTTGGTTTTCCTTCCTCTCTTTTCCTTCCCTATCCTCAGCATCACCTTTTCCACTCAATGATTATGAACCAAAGCATATTCTCCATTTCCCAGCACTCCCTCTCACATTCCTTTTTAAAGCAGTGAATCACTGTTATTATGGAGTCTACAGTCTGAAAACAACCCTTTTCTCACAGGACAACGAAATTGAGCAGAGAGATAAACAAACAGGGGTGATTTAAGCATGATGAAGTAGCCGGATTCCTGCGTCTTGCCTCCTGTGTGTGTGTGTGCGTGTGTGTATACATGAGTGCATCATACAGGCATTCGGGAGTATGTGTGTGCCTGTGTGTGTGGAGGGGGATGATTGGAAATATTTATTTTGGAAACTTGATTTGGACAACCTCTGTTTCTCTCTTTCTTTCTCTTTTTCCCTCCACCTCCACTACTGCCTCTACCCCTGGTGTCCTATAGCCAAAATGGACTCCACATCACTTGAAACATAATACCTTCTCCATCCCGCCCCCTCCTCGCTCTCTGTTCCCTTTGAGGGAACTCAAAACAATGAGAGCCTTTATATTCTCCCTCTCCCTGTCTGAGTCTTCAGACACCAGCCGCTGCCCCACCACCACCATGACCACCACCACTAAAGTCCATACTTCACTCCCCCAGCCCACGAGCAAAGCCCAAGTAAAGCCCCCAGATTTTAAATAAAACCTTAGAGTTCCAAAGTTAAACATTCACAGGTTGCCTTTGATGACGCTCAGGAGTAAAAAGTTTAAAATGACGATGCTTTTGTGACTTTAACTATGTTGAGATGATAATTCCCACACTTGCACGACAAATAGCAGCTGCCGTCTTTTAAGCCCAGTCGGGACACTCCTTTTATAGCAGACTGTTCATTGTTCTGAGTGTTAATACGTGCGGAGCAGGAGCGTGCATTGCAACCAGCACAGATTTTATGCAGATATACGCACATGTTTTGAGTCTATACATGAAATCACTTATTGGATTGGTGACACTTAAGCTGGGTTACTCATGCTTGTGTGCGAGATCTGCACACACGTGCAGAAAGCATCCAAAAGGATGCACTTAGGGTGACTCAGGCAGACAAAAACCGTTCTCTTTATTTTGTTTTATACTCCTACAGGTTGAATAAACAGGAAACACTGAAATGTTTTGAATGTTTTGAAGTGTTCCTGCTTAGTGACCCTGATTTGGACTAAGTGCTGCTGAACAGGCAAAGAATTGAGAGTTGTAATAAAACATATCAGGGTGTGTGACAGAGAGCCAAATGTGGCCACAGTGTGGTTGTGCTCAGATTTCTTATTGTCTTTTTCCCCCATGTTTCATTCTTTCTCTGTTAGCATCTCGATCCCTCGGCTTCCTCAATTTCATTTTCATCCACATTATGTATTGTTTTCTATGTCATCCACTGTTTACTGCTTACACACACACACACACACACCCACACACACACACACACACACACAAAACCTTTTGGATAGCGATTACCTAAGAAAACACAAACAGCATTATTAAGCTGAGCAAGTCTCAGTTAAATGTTAAATATCCGTCCATCTTTGTCCTGCAAAAATTGTTTAGGCCCCACAAATCCCCAAGTGAAAGTGGGAACCCACATTTATAGTAAAAAAAAGTACACGTGCGGACATACATACATACGCAAACAGGTTTATGCAGTTCACACTTTTAATGGCACATTCAGCCCAAAATGCATCCCACACCCGGGGGATTCACAACCACCAGATGTGAGAACATGCAGAAATCTGGAAGAAAAAGTAGAGGAAGAAAAGCGGAGAGAAGGGAGGTGGGCAGGGATGGATACAGCTCTCAAATTCCAGCCTTCCCCCCAAAAAACCGAAAATTCCAGAGTGCCACTGAGTGTGGGGACGGCAGCTCGTCAAATATTGGTTTTGAATGATGTGAGGAACGTGCCGTTGTGGAGAGCCACAGTCAGCACTCAGCTCTGGAGACTTGCACAACTACTGCGTCTTTAGGCACAGAAACATGATGCTGTCTCCCGGCGCTTGTCGATACAGAGAGCAGGGAAGAGAAAATCCTGCATGCGTCGACTGTGGATCCCTTAAGACAGCTCATCTTACTCCTGCTGATCCCCTTTACTGTCGGGGGCTCAGAGAGGGAAATATGCTCCTTTCTTTTTTCTTTTAAAGAAATGGTTGAATCTCTTAAAACACAAGACATCTGCTGGGGGCTTGATTTGGATTTTGATGAGTAAGTAACCTGAGAATCGCTTGGCCAGTTGCTGAGATTTTGGCTTTGTGAAAGCACTTTCCAATCCTGCGCTGGTGTGCCGCCCCCACGGCTGTGTTAAAACACTCCCATTCTCCAGCACACACACTGGCCGCTGCCAAAATTGAAAAGCTGCTTCAATTGCCCCCCTCTGTCTAGACCATTTTCTTTAATGGTGTTCGTTATTATTAGAAGACGACTGATCGCCGAGCTAAGTCGTGGAGTGGATTTTCTTTGGGTCATTAGTTAAGATGAAAGGATCACATAAATACCGGCAAATGTGCCTCCCTTTACAGTGTGTATGCTCCTTTATGTGCCCTATATTCACTATTGTTAGCAAGGTGTGCAAATCTGATTAAATGTAACATTTTACAAACACAGATGAGACTATAGGTTTCCCTCCCTCCCCCTGGAAAATAGGATTCCTGGTGTTGAATCTTGAGTATGTGTGACTTTAACACAGCCAGGCAACACCGCGTTTTCCCACTTGCTGCATTAGCTGAAGCTAATATATATTCAAAACTGTGGACTCATCAGGTTTGTCCCCACAACCTGACCCCTGGTCTCATATCCTCACATCCCACTCAGAGGAGGCTGCCAGAAGCCAATAAAGAAGTCTGCATTCATTTATCATGTATGATTATTGTTATTTTATATATTTTATAGGGAGTAAAGCAGCACTTTCTCCTTTGACTCATTAGTGTCGTGGTGGCTCCTGTGAGGTCCAGCCTGTTTATGTGGTCCTGCTGTAGTTCTCTGTTAACAGGTTAAAACTAGAGACAATCATGCAGAAATGACAATGAGCTGGACAAACGATGACATCATTCAACATTGAAGGTTACATCCAAAACTATGTCCAGAGAAATGTTATTGTGGAATGTGACGCTTTGGTTTGAATAGGCCCATATAGCTGGACAATGTCCTGAACTTTCTTTCTTTTGGCTTAATCCTTTTTATTCTGGAAGGAATTTAGCTGAAGTTCAGCGCAGAACTTTGCGTTCAAGATGTAACTGAATATCTTAGCTGCAATCATGTAAAATGTGTAATTTCCAGATGCAGTTGTTGCTGGAGATCACTCCCCACATGCAGTGTTGAGCAGGCCTGCCCCCTCATCCTTGGTCCATCTGTCCACATCTTTCTTGTTCGTCTTGACAGACGACAGTCTTAAATCTCTCAGGATCACAGCAGCTGAAAACAACTTTCCAGACCGTCAGAAATGCAGCACTAACCCCTGAGCAGATCCTTTTCCAAAGCTAACCCCTGGAGCCACCAACAATAATGTGTTCAGTTCCTCTTAACATCTCTAGAATGAATCCTTTATTCTGGTCATTTTAAATTGGAGCCACACGTGCAGGTCTGCTGTTATCAGAGCTACAATCAGACACGTTCGAGCACGAAGGGTTAATCATCTGGGCAAAGACAAAGATTTGTATCTATAATATAGAGGACCACGGGTGAAATGAATCAAGTATTAAAGTGAAGATGCTTGATTTTTAATTTGCTACAATAACACAGTATTTAATAACAAAATCACAACAATAAGACACCTGCATGTTTCACCTAAAGTTTCAAGACAACAAGCAACACTCAAATAATCAGTCAAGTATTTGTTGCCTCAAGAAACACAATATGAATATGAGACAGTTAAGTTGCCGGTTTCGGGAAATATTTGACCAAGATCAACTTAGAAATAAATTCTGCCCAAAAGCAGTGAGAGACAAAAACCTTTAGCTAAGGTCCTGCACTGAGACGCAGTGGACGATGAGGACTGGTGGGGGTGGGGGTCAATCTGCAACATGTGGAGGGAGAGACAGACGGTGGATGAGGAGAGCATGACAGATTCTCTTTTCACCACCAATGGTTGTCGGTCCACCAAAGGTCACAGCATTAGTCAGAGGTCAGAGGTCGTCTTGCCTTCAGCAGGCATGGTCCGGCAGTATAATATGGACAGGTCACACGATTCAACTTGTGGTCAGTAAAGCTATTAGTGAGGAAACATTAGCGATACTGTGCTGCAGGGCACTAAATGCTGCTGCATGCAAATGCATCAATGGTTTTACACACACACAGAAACACACACACACACCACACACACACACTCATTCATAGGTAAAAGAGAGACCTTCTCCGATGACGAATCGTAAAAAATGAACGAATTCTTCATAAAGACAGAGTTAAACCCCAAGGCCTCTTCTCACAGGAAACAGATCTCCTCTTCTTCTATGTGTGTTACACATGCATGAATGACTTGTTGTGATGCAGGTGGTGCATGTGCGCACACAGACCTGGATGTTGCAAGCGGTAAATAATAGGTCCTATTTTTAGAGGTCTGCTTCAATTTGCACTCTGCTCCTCCAAAGCCATACAGAGTCGGAGCTAATCAGTGAGTTCTGCCTCCCCACAGTCTCACAGAGAGCAGCAAACCACAACCTGGTTGCTGGGATGTGCAGGAAATACCCGCATCTCTCCACACCTTTGCAAAATGAGCAGCTAATTAAAGTCGGGACTCAGCTTTAGAACTTTTGGAACTGAGTGGTAACATGTCCTTTCAGCACTTTACTTCTTATATGCAACTTTGCATTGCTGTATGAAACTTATTTATTATTGTGTCTATTTCAATGTAGCATTTCCCTCTTTAGCTAAATAAACTGAAGCTGATTAGAGCTTAATGATTTTACATTGGTGGACATTTTGGACCATGAAGGTTTTATTTTTGGCTTTTTTTTTTTTTACTTTAAATAATAAGAGAGGAAATAGTTCTGATATAAAGAGAAGAACAACAACTTGTAAGAAGATGTAAAGGTGATTCTCCTGGCTGAGGATGTACAGAGTCACACTGAGCTCCTTGGCTTCCAGCATGAAAATGGATTTCCAATGTGCACATTTAAGTCCGACTGACCTGTACAAACGTCACTATGACCGCGGAGAGAAAACACGCAGAAGTTCTATGACCAACATATTTTTTTATCCTTTAACTCCGAATATGACCTGGCAGTGGAGCTAGTGGTGAAATCAAATTGATCTCTGTGGTGCTGTGAGGTGAGATGCTGTGCATGCCTCTCTGTGCTCTCTCTCTGTCTGTGTGTGTCTCTCTCTCACTGGCTCTCGATCTCCATCTTTCTTCAGGGTTCATTGGCTCCGGAGCTCCATGCTTACCTGTAATTCTGAACCCACTGACCTCCCCAATAGTTGGATTCATATCTTCTTCTAAGTAACTAAACATGATCTTATATAACTACCTATTAGCAGTAGCCTTTTTTTCTATTTGGAGTTTAATGTATGAGGGTTGAGTTTGTTCTTCTCCACTTTCTAATTGTTCTCCCTTTTGTCCCATTTCTTCTTCAACTCCTCTACCTAGAGTCGTTTCTGCTTTTCTGTAAAGGCCATTTGAGAAAATCTGGTTTGCTTAACACCACCTTAAAAATATAAATTAAATTCATTTGAATTAAATCATGGTGAATTAACACGACTGGACCGATTACTGTCAATAACAGGGAGACCTTGGAGGAGTGAAAAGAGAGCAGCTACCTCAGTGTGAGTCCCTAACTGTGTATTAAGGGGAAAACAGGAAGAGGAAAAATGTACCATTTTTGGATGCACACATTACTCCACTCTGTGAAAACTGATTCCATGATGCCCTCACACCTATAACACACTGTGCCCTATTGAGACACGGAGTTCAAAGGCAACAAGTGTGTTATTTCCTTATTGACTCATATCTGGTTGGGATACTTTGACTGTAGGGCACACTCTTATAGCCTTAAATAAGGCCTTAACTCATCAGGATTACATGCAGACTTGGGACTGATAATTCACCGGCAGAGTTGTTATTTTTGATTATTCTTGATGCATCCAGCTGGAATAAATACTTCTGCTTAACACCATCTGTACCCTTAAACTAATTTCTCTCCTCGGGTTCAGAAGGTTTCAATTATTTGTTCACACATACAAGATGAAGAGAAGTCTTGGGATTACTTCAGATTCACATGGAAAAATGGAACAAGCTAGTTACTGGAGTTTAAATGATGTTAAAAAATATGCACTGATTACTTCAGCAAAAGATCCTCTGTAGGAAACTTGAGTTGTTGTTAGCATGATTCAACAAGTCATACACAGAGAAAGTGTTTGGCTCAAATCCCCTTTGGTGAAGCTGTTACTGCGCTCTGCTTCCACTGCTGCATACACTTTGACAGGAGTATGGATTACTGAGAAATATGGATGCAGTCCGTCTCTGATGTGATGTGTGTTAAAAATTAAATGTGATGAGGGACGGAGCAGACTGGCATTACATGAACGTGATCAGGAAAATGGAATTCATTGTGGACCGTAAACAAAATAATAATAATTGTTTTGAGTTTGTTTATTTTAGATACACTGCCATTTGTTGTATTTTTTCCAAAGATTTGCATAATGTAATAAAGTCTGTTTGCATTTTTTTTGCTAGAAACATCATGTCTTCTGGCCAAAATTTGAATTTTTGGCACGATCAGATTGGAATCAGTTTGGAAACAATTTAATTTCCTGAAGCTGCACTCTGATATTTCCAGAGTTGGTCCAATCAGAGTGAAATCTGAAGAGTCTGTTGGCCCACTTCTGTTTGGCCTTTAGTCCTTGGTTATAATGGAACTTTCTGCATTTCACCCAATGCAGAGGATTTTCTGCTTCTGGTGATTTCACTGTCAAGACACCTCCAACATTTTCACATAGAAAAGTGTCTGCACCGATGATTCTGACATGGTCCGAACCACGAGATATCTCCACATCTCATGTTTTGTTGTCTGTCAACTGTGAAATGTTGCCAGCTCTCGATGTGTCTCAATGCATGTCATGCATTGACTCCACTGATTTAATAGCAAATCCACCTATTATGACAACAATGACCTTTGACCTTTGCTGTCATAATGGGTGCACTTGTTATCTCAAATTTCTGCTTCCAGTTTCAGCGGAAGAAAAACTGATCTGATTGTTCTGAAGGGTGTGGACAATAAACATGATCACTCTATAGCCCGGGACAGGTTTAGACCATTCGATTATTTAAATTTTGCTTCAATTTATCTTTCCATTAGCTGCAGTCATGCTTTGTAATGACTGTAGTAAACTATATAGAATGTCTTAAACAAAATCAAGATATTGCAAACACAATAATTAATAGTTAATAACCATTAACATAACACACCTGCATTGAATATTTGTATTCCTCTAACACATTTTTGACTTGGTTTAATGAGAGGGTGTTTTCACACAAACTCCTATAATGATTAAAGTTGCCTCTCAACTCGTTTTTGCAAGGGGATGTGCAAAAGACACACTGACATGACAAAGGAAGTCATGAAATGATCTATAAATAATGAATTAGTCTGGAAATGGACAGGACCCAACACTTCAATATAAAGTTAAGTGTTAGACATCACCAAGCAATGAAGGAGATATCTGAAGGAGTGCTGTTGTCGGAACCTTTAACAGAATTTTAAAGACTTAACAGGATGTACTGTAGTTCCTGTAAAAGCGTCAACAATACACACAAATAAGCAAGGAAGAGAATTTAGAGGCATTCTTGGAATATTTTATAATAACAACAGCTCAACAACAGAACTGTGTAACAAGAGTGAGTTAAATTAAAAAATAATGGCCCTATTCTATCTGGAATCTTGCACTGTGCTGGCTAACTCCTTGATAATTTTTTACACAGCAAAATACATAAGGGCTGTTTCAAAGCCTTCGAGCCCCTGAGAAGTATTTTTGTTAAGTCTGTACTCCTGCAGACTCTGCTTCAGGGAATTACCCACAATTCATAGTATTATAATGTTTAAAATAGGGCTGAAAGAGCCAGCCAGACCATTTAAAGTTCTCACCAGTAAGCAGAGTGCGCTTTAACTTATGGTGGGTTGGCGTATTGGCAATTTCCAGATGTTTTCCTTTGATTTTAGCCAACAAAATGTTCTATTATGTTTGGAAGTCAAGGGTGGAAAACTGTTAAAGTACCTTTCAATCTGAGCAGCCTGCTGTTCCAGCTGTTCTTAAAGGTACAGCGCAGTTAAACTCACACAGAGTTGAAGCTGACCACATGGTGATGGACTTGGTTTTGTATTTTGGCCTATATGTTTAGTGCTGTATTGTCAGACTCGAAGGCATTTTTTAGTCACGAAAGGGGACAGTGCGAGGATAGTGGTGCATTTCTGTCTATCCCTCCACCTTCCTGCTGCTTATCTGGGTCCAGCTTGCAGATGATGCAGCTTCAAGAAGAAAGTACAGACACTCTTCTCCCCAGCCGCTTCCTCCAGCTCCTCAAGGGGAATCTAAAGAACAATCAATAGATATAAACTTTCCAGCGTGTCCTGTGTCTGTTCCTCCTGGAAATGCCCAAAACACGTCCCCATGGAGGCTTCCTGGCCAGATTCCCAAACCACCTCAACTGTCTCCTCTCAACACTGACGAGTAGCGGCTCTGCTTTGAGCTCCGCTCGGATGTCTGAGCTCCTCGCGCTATGGCTAAGGCTGAGCACAGCCACACTCATTTCTGTTGCTTGTATTTGCGAGCTTGTGCATTCGGTTATTAGCCAAAGCACATAATCATAGGTGATATTTGCAATGTGGATTAACTGGCAAACAGAGACCCTGCCTTCTGGCTCAGCTCTCTGTTCGCCACAACAGACCAGCTTGGCATCCGCAGTTGTGCAAATGCTGCCTCTATCGTCTGACTATCTCCTGATCCAGTCTTCGTGAAGATCCCATATACCTGAACTCATCCACTTGGGATATTTACTCCTGTCCAATCTATGGTGGGCAATCCACCCTTTTCTGGCTGAGGATAATGGTATCTGACTTAGAGGTGCTGATCTTCATTTCAGCCTCTTCACACTAACCTGTGTGCTGTTCAAGTGACAGCTGTAGGTCAGTGATCAATGAGGCCAAAAGGACATCATCATCTGCAAATAGCCGAGACTGCTCAGGGTTCCTCAGGAACCTGAGCCTGACCCCTTCCTCACCTGGCTGCTGTTCTACTTATTGTCAGTGATGCGACCCAAACCAACACTGCCAAACCAAGATAAACTAAATTCCTGCAGTAGTTTGATTACATAAAGCGTATGAAGATGCTGTAGCTCAACTAGAATCAACTCTCAATGTAGCCGTACTACCTCTCCCAGATAGCTGTGTTTTGAATCGACTTAAATATGATTAAAACAATGCAGAGACGCCGCGATGATTATGTATCTGAAAAATCTCAATATTCTAAATTTTGTGGACGGGTGCAAAACCCATAGGGGGACATTATACCATTAACACAGTGGTTGTGGTGGCTCTTTGGTGCGCCAAAAGTGGAGCATACAAACAATAACCAAGTATTGATGCATAAACTCGTCCATCGCTGCTGTTGATTTAGCTGTGGCTGCTACCTCACTGGCTAGCTTCTTTAGGGATTGTTGTGGGGTGGGGTTAAAGGTCAACCAGTGTGGCCCAACATCAAAGTAAAACAGTGCAAATATCCACCTAGTAGGGTGGGTGTGGGGGATACCCGATACTGCAAACACCTTTGTAAAGACAAAGTCCGGTTACATAAATTATGCAATCAAGTGACAAATGTCGTCTGATTTCGATGCGCATGTAAACACATCTGCTACCACAATACACTGATTTGATGGCCCTCGGTCAGGGTCCAGCCATCCATTCCTGGAGTGCCCTCCACAGGATGCCCCTAGGTACACTTTTGTAAGCCTTTTCTAGATCTATGAAACACATGTATACTGGTTGGGCAAGGTCCCATGTCCCTTCTAGCAAGGTTTGACTAACAGTCACACTCTCTTTTCCTGTACTTGGACATACTCTTTCTCAGGAAGGCTTAGAATTGTGATCCCCCTATAGTTGGAGCACAGCCTCTGGCTCCCTTTGATGAAGATGGAGAACCATCAGCAGAGTTTCCCACTCCACACTACCACTGATGTTCACACTAAGTTGCATAGGTGTGTCAATCAAGACAGTCCCATGACGTCCAGAACATTAAGGTACTCAGGATGGATCTCATCCACCCCTGAGTTGTATACCCACCTCAGCAATATTCATCCCCCAATATCTCATACACAGAGAACTCGGCACAGATCTAACATTATTCCAGTATTCACATAGTGATATCCAGAAGTGTAACCCATTTCCCTGGTATGTTTGTTGTTATATATTTTCAAGTTTTGATGGACATCTTGTTTTTCATCCTGCCTACACAACCCAGTTCTAACACTTGCATACAATTTCAAGTCTCATATGTTTATGTTGGTATAATCTTTGAGCATGATTAATGACTCCTGACACATGTGCTAATGTATTTAGTACAAGGATGTATTCCCCTGTGTGCTATGACACACCTGTGGAACAGATATATGGCTTGAGAACTCCCACATTAGCACCGCATGTGCTTCCCACACTAGCAGGATGAAGAATCGTCTGAGGACAGTGCTTCATTTAAATACCAGAAGTTTTTTCCTGTTTAAATTTGAAGCAGCACGGGGGGGTGGGGGGTGGAAGCACCCCCAACTTCATTGTTTATGCAAACTCAGCTGCTGTACAATCCTTCTACACCGATAACAGAGATGAGATCACTGCTGCGCATCTCCAGTTTTCTGCCGACATCTGCACTATCTCAGGGTGGTGTGCACGCATTTGCCTAAAGCAAATGCGCATGCACAGACACACACACACACACACACACACACACAGTATCTGATCTGATTGTTCCAGAAAACTAAATGTAAAATTGCAATCAGTGTAGTGCAATTATTAACCATCCTGCAATTGAATCTGCACTCTTTTTTACCTCTGCACGGCTGGAAAAAAGTACATTCACTCGAGGCAAAAAAGGAGGAACAAGTGGGTGGAGGAAAAGACAAAAACAGCAATGAGAAACACTGAAGAAAGAAAGGGAGAGAAATAGCAAATGAAAAGTAAAAAGTGGATGTGAAATGGAAACTATGGGTACATGAGTGACAGTGAAGTAAACTACTGGTGAAAAGATGGAAGAAAAAGAAGCAGTTAAAAGAATAAAGTAAAAAGTAAAGAAACAAATTAGTGTCACATCTGTCGGAGGAACTGGAACAGCAGAAAGACAGAAAATGAGAATGGTTGAGGAGAGGAATCACTTCTGAAAACCTACATCGAATATTCAGAAAGCTTCTTTCATGAACCTACTGAAATATTCAAATAGCACTAGTCCAGGGTACGGCACATCCATTGGCCTAATATGTTTGATATTTCCATGTAGAAATAAAAGCTAGAGAATAAAATATTGATATATGCTTCCTAATGACCTGTGTGGAGTGTAGACTGAAATTACCGAAGAGATAAAAGAGCAGAAAAAATGGAATAAGAAGGCCTTTTTTTCCCAGGAGAGATGAGGAGGACCTGGGACACGTAAGATATAGAAAAGACCATGGTGAAGCAGCAGTGCATTGTCTGTATGGATTTAGAGTTTTCTTTTCCATCTTAATTAACATTTAAATGCCAGAGTATATCTGGATATCCTTCTGCAACCTGAATCCCTCAAATGAGGTTTTATTATGGAGTTGAAGTATTTTGAGGAACAAAAAAACAAAATCAAGAATATGAGCTATACCAGTGCAGCTGCTTGCATTTCTAAGAAGGCAAATTTAAGGTTATCAATAAGTGTTGTGACAATTTGTCAGCGACTTTTCAGGAGCTGCAGTGAATGGTGCTGGTGGCAGCTGCAGCCATTATGGCTCTTGGAAAAGGTCATCACCTTTTAATTCCAACCAATGAATGTCACACACCCCACGCCCTTGTTGCAGAACTGAACTATGAGACTCAAACAGCAAAGACAAAATAATTTTGACTCCAATAATAGTTTGTGAAAGTAACTATTGCAAATATTAATGACATTTTGGTTACCTTACCTAGTGCAGCGTTTACTTTGGTTAACATCTAGATAGGTTTGTTTCTGAGGACCCCCCCCCCCCCCACACACACACACACACACACAACAGATTATATTGTGCTAAATTGTAATGACTGATCACACAGCAGTATATTCTGTGTTTTTATCGTCCTCCACTCGGTATTTGAATAAGACCGACTGGTTTCTAGCGACTTAACCTCATTCTGTAGTGAATACTAGCTTATTAAAAGCTTAACTCTTTTTTTCAACACTTGTTTTTGCTGCACCCCTATTTAATTCCAAGAAATAAATAATATAAATAATATAATATATTAATAAATAAACAGAAAATAAATGACTGTGTTTACCACCATTAGATCTTGGAAAATAAAAAGGTGATGTGAAAAAAATACATCCTGTCATAGCAACATATAAAACTAGAGACAGGAGTCGTACTGCAGCACATTAGAATAACAGCTTGGAAGACTTCCATCAGACTCTCTAAACTGTGTTGGCTTATTTCATCTTTTCTGCTGACAGTTGTGGTGTTGTGGTATCCATCCATCACAATGTTTGTTTGTTTACCACAGTCATCCATCTATTAACTTATTAACAATCGGCAGTTTATCTTTTGGTTATTTTTATATTAATCCTGAATGAAATCTTTTTTCATCATATGTCAATGCACTGAAAGTTTGCATCAAGTTATAAATCAGTATATTAACCCTTTATGCTGCCCTTTATTCTGTGTCTTTTCTTATAAGAAATTAAGGCACATAAATACAATATTATCATCATTTTAGTATAAGACAAGATTCAAAAAGATATACTAAATTAAACATTTATAACAAGACTGCTTAATTAGACTGTAGCAATGGAAATTGTTTGTGTACAAAAGAAAAATTCAATACACTATTCATTAACAATCAGTACTAATGCTAAAAAACCATACTGATACCGACTCCCAAATATACTTCAGTAAAGTTTTACAAACCCTTAGAGGGAACAGTGTCTCTAAATGCATGCTGCATTACAGTTCATTAGTGTTTGGAGTTGCACAGTAAGAGCATTGGTATGCCCCCTATCCTCTGATGTGCTGTTATTACCTCCAAAGTCAGCAAAAGTCAGCAGCAGCTAGAGCAGCTTTGCGCAGTAAATGGTGATTAAAAATGAGACGGCAGTGACAAAAATCAACCCTTTCACAGTGGTGAGTGTAATAGCTGTGTTGTTTAATGAATTGAACAGCGCTGTTGGAAGTGGCAGCACAGCCTGTTCTCATCAAATGGTGTAGGAATAATACTCCTCCATGACTTTTTTTTCCCCCTGCCATGTGTTTTTCATGTGTCATTTAATGCTGCCTGCGCTGAGCTCTTTATCAGGCTATAAATTAGAATACCACCATAATAAGATGCTTCAGTCACTCTGAATCCCTAACACTCCACCATGGGCATTTATTTTTATTAAAACTCAACCTTTCTAAGGCTCCTGTCTCTGTTCACATTGTATTGTGACAGCATATTACTGTTCCATAGGCTGAGCAACTGCTTGACCAGCCAGGCCTAATGGAAGGACCGAGCAGCGAGTGCAGCCAGAGCTGGGTGCTTCAATGCACCTCCAATGTTTTGGTCAAATGATTCAATTACTCCTTCAGCAGAGCGGGTAGCCAAAGAAAGCAGGTCTCCCCAGTCTTTTTTAGTGTGAGTGTGTGTGCGTAAACCTAAAATGGGGTCCTAATTGAAACCAGCTGTTCCACTGAGACGGCGCTGGAATGAGGCCAGAGCGCCACGATCGTCTGACAAGGATAGAATGAGAGGCAGGAGGGGTGGATAAAAGAATGTGGATCTCACGCAGAGCTTCTGACTGCTTCCCTCTTCACTCTGGTGACAATTTGGTGCTTTTTGTACTTTGCTGAAGCTTTGGAGTTGATGTGACAGACAGCTCTGTGACAGAGGAAGATTTTGGAAATACAACCAGCAGCAGAAACCCTGCGAAAGGACACCGCAGAGATAAGGAGCTTATGTACACTGATGCCTTCACAGACTCACTCGTATCCTTATATTGTGTTGACCCACATATCAGAGTGTTACACGGTACAATGTTTGTGAAACTGAATCGGAATTCCTTCCAGCAGCATTTAAATACTGTGGTGGAGTTGAATGCAAAGGAATGAACAGCTGCAAACAAAACAATGTCAGGTCCTCTCAGTTCAGCGGGTTCAGCCAACCATCTTAGTCAGTTACTGACACTCTCAAGGTAAACACATTATTAGAATCCTTGTAGCATTAGCACAGCTGGAGCTTTTATGCTGGGCTGCATATCTATCTATCTATCTATCTATCTATCTATCTATCTATCTATCTATCTATCTATCTATCTATCTATCTATCTATCTATCCATCCATCCATCCATCCATCCATCCATCCATCCATCCATCCATCCATCCATCCATCCATCCATCCATCCATCCATCCATCCATCCATCCATCCATCCATCCATCCATCCATCCATCCACTTTTGCCCTTGTCCCATTATTATTAAGGTCCATTTCTTTCCTAAGGAAATGATTAGATGGAAAATGTATCCTGTTAGGATTGACCTCTCCAGCGTTCTCCAGCACTTCTCCTTCTTATTTACTTCCTGCCATATTTACTCCCACATTTCTGTCCACTTTTCTTCCTGTTGTGTCCTTGACTAACGCTAACACAACGCCTGTTCTGGTCTTTTCTGGCTATTTTAGGTCCACTTTGTTTTAGAGTTGAGGCTCACACAGCCTTTTCCATCACAATAGTCTTCTGGCTTGTTCCGTTTTATAAGTACTTATTTTGAGTTATGTTCGGATATTGTTTCCCAACAAACCACGACTTGCTCCATTTTAAAACAGGTCAGACCAACTTTTTCAGGGTAAATAGGTTTGGAATTAAGTCAACAGGACACAGAGTTCCCCAAGCATCTTATGTGATATTTATTGTGCACACACGCTGTGATATATACATCACTACGTATCTGGCCAGACACAGTGTGATGGATGAATGGATGCATTTATCTGAGCAGATGGCAGGACACTGAATCTTTTTCTCCATGAAACTCAAGTTGTGCACACCCTAGTTGTTGTGAAAGTATTGTTTAGTCTGTATGTAACTGTGCACCAGAGCCCTGTCAGCTTCAGGACGCATCATTCATTTCATTCTACACTTTGGTTTCATTGTTCACTTCAGTGCAGGACCTGTTGGCACAAGCAAACCTGTTGGAACCAGTTTGAATAGGAAAAATCATTATGAAAGTGGGCATAATGGGTTCAACAAGCAATGTATCCCAGCATCATTACAATTGCAGCTGTGTAAATAACATTAATTTAAATGGAGAGCTCACTGTGAGGCACCGTCCACCAGAATGACCTTTTGCCCTTGTCCCATGAAAGGACTCTCTAGTCTGGTTGATGTCTGGAATTTATTTGCCAAATTGGATTTAGTGAGAAAACATCGTTTTGTGCTTCAAATGGGATATTCATGCACATTCAACCCATTAAGAAACAAACAGAATCTGTCCTCACCCCTGATAGGATTACATTGAAGCAATAAGCAATGCCAAAACTGGAAGTTGCATTAATAAAAAATCAATCTTGTTCAAGGACCACGACTATGGCAGTGTTCCTAAATGGCTGGTTGAAAGGATATTCAGGCACTAGCAGGATGTGGAAAGACCAATAGCAGGTTAGTCATAGACCACTAATTGTTGTTTTTTCGACGGCACAGTGCTGTGTAATCACTATTCACATTTGAACATAGTTACACAATTGGCTTTACTATTTTAGTTAATGTGAGTCACCAGTCTCTCGTGCACTCAGACTGAGATGGTAGTCACTCTGAAATGAGAGACTAAACGCTGCAGATTATAAATGAAATTGAACTGCAAATCCCACAGGTTTAGGAAAGGTCAGGTGTAGAATACTGGTGTTAAAAGAGAGATTAAAGTGGTAAACACTAAGACTTTAAAAGTTTAGTTTCTATGCTCCACTTTTTATCATCTGAGTTGTGCAGGATCAGTCTGTATGACAAGATCTGCAACTGTTTGAATCTTGCTCCAAAGCTTGTAACGACCACATGCTCCAATATCACAAAGTCTGTGGTTGATGGTTTTAAAACACAATTAGAAGTCCATCCAGAGTTGGACATTTATCTTGATTGGATTTGAATAAAAATCACAGCAGCTAGAGTCTGATATGGTTCTGAAATCAGGGTTTGTCATCTGTTCTTCTCACCAGGCCCAGAGCTAAAAGAGACCTTTGAAGTAGTTCCTCCTAAACTGTCACAACCCCGGCTTCGCTCCTGCTCTTTATTGGCAGCATAAAGTGCATAAATATCCTTTGTTCATGTTTAGCCTAGCCTTATATGGTTAACCATCATTCTGTATCCTATTGCTGAGGATGTGTAGAGCCTTTAGAATTAGAGTGACACACATCAAAGGAGGAAACAGCCTGATGCTCTCTGTGACAGCTGAGATGTAACAATGATATATTGTGACATAAATGAATTTAAAAAGCTAAGAAAATAGGGAATGGAATGAGTACACTCCTGCTGGATTGGAGCAGCTTTCTCTCCTGAGCCGTGATGTTTTGGGCCCTAAAAATCTGTTGTTGTTTACCGTCTGTCCATGTGCTGACTGGCTCTGTAATGAGCTTACAGGCTGTAAATCCACTAATTTCTAATCTTTCACTTCCACTCTGATAGTAAAACCACACGATATTTTAGAGTTTAGTCATTTTGTCTGGATATACTGTAGTTCTCTCTTTTCTCAGATTTTAGCTCCGCCTCTTCTCACCTTTACTGCACCTTCTCACCTCTCCGTCTCTTTGAAGATGTGTGCTTATTTGCTCTCTTTTGTCATTAGAGATCCTTTGCTTTTCTCTGTATACGCTTCTTCTCTTCTCCCCCTGTCTTGTGACAATCGACAGGCTGTTTTTGTGCCAATTTCTTTTTCTTTTTTTTCTCCCCGGCAGACAGTCTCTGATTCATATGCCCATCATCCGAGCCGCCTGAGGGCCATCAGGACCAGGCACAAAAGACAAGCAGCCAGGCATCTCTTTCTCCTCTCTCTGCAGTCATTTTCACTACTCTCTTCTCTGACTTCTGTCTCTTTTTTCCCTCCCTTCTCTTGCCTGTCATTTTTTCTTGCCTCAACTATAGGTCTTGCTCTGGCAGGTCTCCCTCACCACCCTCCTTGCATTCATCATCCGCGCCCTCATTTCATCCCTTTATCTGTTTGCCTTTCTTTTCTTCTTGCTGTCAACTCCCTGTCTTGGTTTCAGTCGTTTCAGCAATCTCTTTTGTTCTGTTCCAGCGTCTACATTCATCATCTATCAGGATTATTTAACATAGAAGAGACAATTGCTTTCAGAGATTATTTATGAACTCTGGTGATTAACAATATTCAATAACTTCCAAACGCATGGTGCCTGGTGTGGCATGTATGTCCTCTCTATATAACGTTGCTACATCACAGGACTACAAAATGAACCTCTGAATCCAGATGATTACTTTACATGAATAATGCACAGTTAAAGTGTTTGCAACACATACAAAACTGGACTCGCTGGTGAGGATCGATGATCTTGCTCGAGACTCTAAGCAAAATATTGGTTCTCTCTATTGGACGTTTGGGTAGAAAATCCCAGGATGGATAAATCAAAAACACTAAAGTAGTTTTCAAACTCTGCAGGTGGGAGATTTTGTTTCACTGATGTACCGAGGCTTCAGTAAATCTACCTTTGATAAGGTGATGGACACAAGCGGCAAGTCAATCAATCAATCAATCTTTATTTATATAGCGTCTTATACAATCAAAATTGTTTCAAGGCGCTTTCCAGAATCCCAGGGCCTGACCCCAGACAAGCAACAGTGGCAAGGAAAAACTCCCCTTTAACAGGAAGAAACCTTGAGCAGGACCAGGCTCATGTAGGGGGACCCTCCTGCTGATGGCCGGCTGGGTAAAGAGAGAGGAGAAGGGGGAGGACAGGTAGAGGATAGGATAGGTAGGAGAGGAGAGGAGAGGAGAGGGGTAGAGGAGAGGAGAAGTAGAGTGAAGGGGAGGTAGAGGAGAGGAGAAGGAGAAGGAGGAGGAGGGGAAAGAGGAGAGGAAAGGAGAGGAGAGGGAGAGGAAAAGGAGAAGGAGAAGGAGGGGGAGAGGAGAGGAGAGGAGAGGAGAGGAGAGGAGAGGAGAGGAGAGGAGAGGAGAGGAGAGGAGAGGAGAGGAGAGGGAGAGGAGAGGAGAGGCACAGAGCACAGAAACACACACAAAAAATATGATATACAATCACTTCAGCGGGGCCGGAGGTCATTATGCAGGCAAGTGGGTTGCAAAGAATTGCAGACCGATTATTATCACGAGGATGTGCACTTAACAGTGGTTTAGCAAGTTGCATGTAGATGCAAGATTTGCTATGTGGACACCACACCTGTTCTATAGTTTTGAGTGTTAGGTGTATATACTGAATATCACCTTCTGTCATGACTCTCTTTACCCTGTCAACATGGATGTGCCTGGGTTTCTGACAGGCGTTTGCCTGTCACTCAACATCAAGTCATAAAATCTTTGGTCAAAGGAAGCCCTCACATTTAACGCAGCACCTACTGATGAAGGTCCAAACCTACAGGTCAGTGGAAACACGTGTATTTGATTATTTATGGACAACAATCTGTGGTTTATCCTAATATTGGGAAACTTAGCGATATCTGGGAAAAGTACCCATGTTTGAGAGCAAACAATTGGACTAAATGACCACTGTGTTCTTCTCATTTCTAATTCAGTCTGGATTCAGTGAGGCCAACTCCTAAAATAAAATTCTGTGTTTTTGCAATTCATATCTTCTCTCCTCTGCTGTATAATAAGTTGTTTTTCCATCTCGGACTGGTAAGGTTGAATGCTGTTTGCTTGGGCTTTCTTTCCGTGCCCACATGTCTGTTGTGTGTATGTAGATGTCAAAGTGTGTGTATGTCATGTCGTGTGTTGGTAGATGGAGAGCAGAGAGCCACGGTGAAGGACGAGCGTTTCTCATCCATTTATGAGGCCGTCAGCATAAAAGTCAGCCAAGCATCTTAATGACCTATGACTCAACCCAGAGAATAATCTCACACACACACGCTCGGACGCATCCACACACACACACATGAACACCGAGTCACACCAAGTTCACATATAGCACGACAGTAACAAAGAAAACAAAATAAGGCTCATGAGCCTGTGTAATTTCACAGCTTTTGGAAGAAATTTTTGGGTTCTGGTTCTCCAGTATCTCCCACTGTATTACATTTCATTGATCGAAGAAAATTACTTTTCTTAAAAAACGTGTGAGAAACATCCCAGTTCTGCAGTCTAACAGGTTATTTCTGACTACACACCGAGTGAAGAGAAAAGGAAATGGATCCAGTATTGGTCTCTATTAAGGACCTGTGTCATTTCTAATGGGGCTCTTCCTTTGCATACTTGAAAACATCTATAAATCATGTATTATGAGTCCTGCCCTCCCCTTGTTGCGAACAGACACATTGGTTGTGCGATGGTTTTATTACAGTAGAGCACTCAAATTGTACAATATTCATCAGCATGACTGACCTTTCAAACCCCTCTGAGACCTGCATTATTAAAGACACACTCCATTAATGCCAATACTGGTCGACAAATGAACTACAGAGGGGACTGTCCACCACCAATAGATATACCAAAGGCTCCTCACAGATCGTGAACTGGATTAGCAAAGATTGCCATGGTAAATTTCAATCATTAATTGTTGAAAGTTTAGGTATTGAGCATTTTGTAGCACTATTCTCTTGTGTATATGTCACGACTCGTCTAAACCATCTGGTTTAGATGAGTCATGACTTAACTGCAATCACTACATTCATGGAAGTTAGTATAACCTTTTCAGTTTTCTCCTATGAATGTCATCACTGCTGCACTAGTATATATAATAGACACACCCATGAAATATGGCCTTAAACCTTTAATGTATGGATTACAGGTCCAAAAAAGGTACAGAATTGTGTAAATGGTATTTTCTTCTAGTTGAAGGGGAAAATAGAATCTAATCTGTGGTGCAGGATGTCCAGGTTAGTTATAATCACTGCCAGGTCCCTTATTAGATGTATCAATATTAACCTTGTGTGGATTTTTTGTTTTATTTTTTTTGCCACAAAGAATGATTGGCATCATCGTGAATGATAATTGTCCGTTTGATGGATGACCATTCCATCCAAACCATCGCTTATAAATCAAATGTCATCCAATGAGTGCCCACTATAATGGCCACAATGCGTTAAAGGGTGAAAACGAGATGCCGCCCATTCACTGTTCGTCCAGAACATGCAGAGCCAAGCCTCTGGTTCTGTGAACCACCTTCTGGCAGTGGGCTTTCACACAGTATGTCTGTGTGTAGCTACTTGGCTCTCAGATTTAGTAAATTCTGAATGACCTGGTTCAAACTTGTTGCACCATTTAGCGAGTCTCCTTGTCCCTGTTTGCCGTTCTGTTGGCCTTTAGTTTTGAGTCAAAAGACAAACTGACAGCAGAAAACTCACAGACAGCACATCATATCATCAACATGAGTAATCAAAAGTGCTTCAACGCTCCCTTCTTTTACCATCCCCCCCTCTGTCTCTGGAGAGATTATTGATCCATTTTAAACACGGGTTTGTTTACTCCTCTGGGTTTAAGATTAGTGGTTAGCATACTACAGGGATTAATTTTCTAATCTTTTAATCAGCAGCCCATATTTATGATTTTACATGTGATTACAGAATTCCATAGTGCACCCTGGGATGTCTGTGGTGGAGGAGCAGCTGTGAATGTATTTCCTCTGAGGTGGCTGATGTTGGTGGATGTATGCTTTGTATTGGTGGTTGTGTGTTGAGCTAACTGGGACCAGTTTTACAGGAACAAAACATCTTATAATGCATGTTATTTAAGAAGAACTTCCTGCTCCGTTAATGTTGGATTGTGCAAATTAGGTTTGGTATGAATTACATCATATTTAGATTACAGATCCATTCTCAGTGTTTGTTCTCATTTGTGACCTTTTAACAACTTTTTTAAAAAAATATTTTGATTTCGAAAAAAAACTCCAGAAAGTTTAGAAAAGTCTCTGGCATGAAATCACCTTAACGCTGCTCTTAACTGGTCTTGCATGCATGAAAGTTTTGATGTCACTGAAAGTTAAGAAATAAAAGAAAATCAAAACAAGTGCATCTCAAAATCTCACTTTTTTTGACAGTCTTTAAATTATTCAATTAAAAACAGAGATTATCCTCAGAGATTATCACACTGAGTCAACATTTTTGATCTTTGCAGCTCTCACCATACTTGTTCAGTGGGAGGAGCAGCGACATAAGACTCTTTGCTGTGACACTGATTTGGTCTAGCTCTGAGCCTTCTATCTGTAAATCAAAGAGACTCCAAAATGATCCTTCCAGATAGCCACTAAATACCATAGCACCCAGCAGCAGCAGCAGCATCTTTATCAATATCATTATCATTATCCTCAGCCTCCCCTCTCATCCCAAGCATGCTGAAGGTTTGTCATTGTCAATAGTTGTCCCTTAAGAAAATGTCCTGATGCTTGCTTGAAATGGGACAGTTCTGTAAACTGAATACATGACGTTACCTCATCTTTATGGTCATAGATCTCTGTACCACATACCCAACTGCCCATTACACATTTCAGCAGCACGTCACTTTGTCTAAAAATTAAGAAGAGGGAATTAAGGAAGTCTGACAGAAACACCCCAAACCAGATGGAACACTAACATTCATGGGGCGGCAATCCAGGCAAGCCCATTCCCTTGAGCCTGAATGGCCGTCTACAACAGCCTCTGGGCTGTAAGTGAGAACACATACGGAGGCCCGTGCAATAAATGAATGTGAGTGAAAGGAGGGTTTGCCTGCAAAACACAATTCCAACAATGCAGGTAAGAATGGAACCAATACCCTTATTTTGTGACTGGCATCAATCAGAAAATGTAAAGTAAAAGGGGAGGTTTATTTAGGTAAAAAAGCAAGAGAAGAGAGAGTTGTGGCCTCTGTTCTGGCTTCCTTCCACTGGACCAAGTCAAGCAGATAATAAAGCAGCAGGACCTCACTGATCAGCGGCTCAGAAAATCCTCATTTTTAGATGTTGGTGTGTGCACGTGTGTTTGTGTGCGCTTTTGTGTGTGTTCTGCTAAGCAGGCCGTGATATTACGACGCCGTGTTGTGTGCGTGGGTCGGTTAGGAAAAACACATGAATGGAAAGATATTGATTTTTCTCCACTGAGAGTAAGATGGGAGAACTCCTCATAAGAACAGTATTGTGCCTAAACATTTGGGGGGATAATGATAAAGCTGCACAACTGAGCATTCAAAAAATTTGTCACTGAGTTCATTGTTTCTTCAAAGATATAGTACCCCCTCAGAGCTTTATCTTGTTTTCCGGTTTGGCATTTTTCTTGTGTTTTTATTCTTATTTGTTTTTGAGACTGTGTCAAACTGTGGAAAATTGAAAATCTAGAAAAGATGAAAAAATAAGCAGTAATTTCTTCCTGATTTCAGATGATTAATATTTCCCAAAATACGATTTTGGCACATGTCATTTGGTACTTTGCATTCACACAGTTGTGGTATTGAAGTCTCTCTTTGATGTCGGTCGATGCCTCAGTTGTCAATTTATTTTAATAAAAGAACTTGATATCTGAAAGCTCCGCTATTCAAAAAAATCTCAGGACCATAAGTAACCTGCTTTCACTGGAGCAGTAATGCAACAACTTCTTATTTCCAACTCATTGTCAGGCTTTGATCTACCAGTTTGTCCATTAAGAGCTGTGTCGGAAATTAAGATTTTACAACAAGACAGTCTAGACATGTGATCACGGGAGAAATATGATCTCCAGCACTTCCTGCCTCGTCATCATCTTGCACCTGGAGAAATATATGCAGTCAATCATCACAAAGAGATGAATTACCTGCATTTATTCAGAAATAATGTCCAGTGTCTCATCATATAAAGATAATAAATTGACATCTGGTAAAGTTATCAGTGATGGAACCTGATTTCCTCCTGATGCTCGAGCTTCCTCCTACACGCCAAGTGACCTCCATCAACTCAGTGAATTATAGACGCTATAAATCTACTGCTGGTCCAAATATTAAAGAAAAAAAAGTCATTACTTTATGTTAAAGCTCCAATTCATCCAAAAGCATACTCCTCCCATAGAGGCCAGCATAATTTGAGCTAACCTCATTTGAACTGAACCTCTTCATTATGTATTTTCCACCTCATTCTGCTCTGCCATGTTTTATTGAGCTTAGATAACACTTTGGTCAGCTGGGATGATCTCAAATGTACTCCGTGAGTAAAGCTAACACTTACTTTTACTTGGATTTTGCCAGTAAAATACCCCAACTTCTGTATTTTCACCTATAACTCTCTTAGGTATGCCTTCCAATTGAATATATTAAAAGCAATTGACTGAGCACTAAACCAACACTGTTTTAGAGAGATCTAGAACTTCAAATATGTCAAAGTTGTTTTTTTTTTATTACAGACAGGCTTGCTTGCAATACACACAGAAAGTGAGTGTTGGAGAGCAGGGCAGGACCCTGTGGAGGAGGCCAATGGTGACAGTGGAGCCATAGCTAATGTGATTGCCCTGCTGTGACTCATAGAAGAGCTATATAAATACTCACACAGGCCCCTGTCACTGACACGCAAACCCTTTTTGGCTTTGTGTACACCCATGAGACAGACAGAAAGAATGTAATGTGCAGAATTTCTCCCCCTGATGAACAGTTAACTGGTGTTTATCTTGGGCTATGAAAGGTATGTGTATGTTCTCCCACATGGACTCATGAAAGAAGAACAAAAAAGAGATTTAAAAAAATGAAGGACAAAACCAAGAAGACATGCTTTGATTCTTGCTGATGTGATTAGTTGATGCTACTCCGATGTATTGCTCTAAATTAATTAATTTTGATGGTTTGATTTTGGTCATGTTTCTGTTTCTGATGAGATTTCCACTCAGAACTATCTAGAACTTAAGGTCACTCAAGTTCTAGTGACAAGAATGTGGCTCCACTATTCAATTTTTTAACTAAGACATTTAGTAATATTTACATTTTTAAAGTTTAGTCAGACAATTCTGGAGCATCGATTTAGCAACATAGAAGCAAGTTTGGCATCAGGCTCCGTCTCAATATATTCATTCCCTGATAACAGTCTGCCTAGACTTTACAGAGAATTATTATCAGACCCCCCATAGGGATTGAAAATACACAGGAGGACGCTAGAAAGGTGATGGGATTGAGCTCTGAAGTCCAGATCGGCAGAATTGCACAGCCCAACAAAATAGCCAGGACAGTAAAGCATCCAGGGTAGCAGTAGACAGAGCAGCATACATCGAGTGTAGGAGCGGCAGGAAGCCGTCAGGAGTGACCAGGTAAAAGGGAGGAGACGCAACACCTGCCTTAATCAGCAGACAGGGTCATGTGGTGGATCAGCTGATCAATAAAATGGTTAAACAAAGATTCAATTCTCAAGGTACTGAAGCTACATTGGACCAAAGCTAACTTCATCTGGTGGAAAATTGGGCTCACGTCCTTAATTTGGTTTTTATAAAGCTTAAAACTCCGTACTGTCAACATAGTGTTTTTACATTGTTTAAAGTGAATCAGCATGCCTGCAAGCTGTATACCTGGAAATAGGGCTTCCCTAACTTGTTGTGCATCAGAGACATCAGAGCTGTCTGGGCCATGGAATGACTGCACACCATATGTAACCTTGATATCTTCCTTTTTGTGATGGACTGTTTTTTCAAGATTTCCCATTTTGTGTCCTTGCCCAACGTGCCTTTGGCGAAAGAGACTTCTTAGCTGCTTCTGCATCATGAATGCTTTCATGGTATTCCTGTTGATGTGATCTCTGACCAGGGACCATCGGTGCATTGGTGTTTTGGGGGGGAATTCTGCAGCCAGATTTGGGCCAAAGTCAGCCTTTTTTTTGGTTTCGAGTCCAACGGTCAAACTGAATGCAAGAACCCAGTCGAGGAAACAGTTCTACGGTGCCTGGTCTCCCTCCTCTCGGTCACTGCAGCTGCTATGCCAACAACACATTAACCAACTCTGCCACTGGCTCCTTTCTCCTTTCCAGTGTGCACATGGCTAGCACCCACAACTGTTCCGTGCCTTAGAAAAGGAGGCTAGCTCTCCATTCGCTGTGGCCTTTTATCACCAGTGCCAACAAACCTGGGCTCAGGCTTTCTCTGCCCTCCTTTGATCTTGCAACCGCTACCTCCCAGGTAAAAAGCCGTTGCTTTCTACAAGAGACATTCCCTATCAGGTTATCTCACAGAATGTTATTCATCAATCTGTTCACAATCGAGTAAATTGTCAATCCAGTGGTAATTAAGCTCAAACTGTGCAGATCCATGTGCATCCTTCCAACCTTCCAAATGTCTTGGGTGAAACCAGTACATCAAAGCCTTTTGGTCCCAGCAGCTCCTATTCCTCCACCTCCTCACTTCATTGAGGATGGCCCAGTTTACTCTGTCAGATGTCTTCTATGTTCGCTTAATGGGGGAAGAGGCCTCCACTACCTGGTGAGCTGGGAGGGGGTATGGCCCAGAGAAGAGGTCCTGGTTTCGGTTTGTAACATCCTTGAGCTTATTGAAGGCTTCGAATGGCAAAATCTTGAGCAGGCTGCAAAGATGCCTACAGATCCAAGAGCCAGCTCTTCTCCCAGCACTTCAGAAGTGGACGATTTGATGGGAGAGGTGTCAGCCGATGAACGATCCTCCCTCTACCCACTTAGCTGCAGAGATAAACTGTTCAGGCTATGTGGTTTCTCTGTTCCAGACTCCCTACATTCACCTGGTTAAGGGGATGGAATGGTCCAGCCCTCAGGAGTTCTAGATCCACCTCCTACCTCCTTCTCCCTCCCACTTGCTGTTTTTTGGGATGTGAGGAACTATCCGTTCAACTATTGAGGGGTGGGGGTGGCACCTGTGACATCCTTCACTCATATACAGATGGGATAGGCTCCAGCACCCTCCCTGTGACCCTGAAAGGCATATGAAGGTCAAGAAAACAAAAATAAACTAAAATACCTTATTGGTCCAATAAATTCATTCCAGAAACTCTGTACAAGTCTTAGACAATGATAGAATGTTTAAAGATACCTTATCTTTCACATTGTGTGGGGGGAAAAGTGGATTTGCTTGCAAATTACAGCAATCAACAACATTATTCATGTGTCCAAATTTAACTGAACTTTTATGGACTTTTGGAGATTGTGGTAAATGTCATTTTGAAATATTTTGAAAAATAACCAAATGTCAGTCTCCATATTTCACCAAAGGAATAACATCACCTGAGAAATGTGTTTCTGTATTTGGCTGGTTTAGACTCCTAATGTTTGCATGGTATTCACTTTTTAACTGTGTGTTTGCAAACTAGTGTTTGTGGCTCTCCCCTTCTGTCTGTTTTTGCCTGTCAGTCTCTCTCACACTCTCATAGATCCCCGCCTCATGAATATTCATGCTCGTGTGATTATAGCTGCTCTAATCCAGGAAGTGAGTGGGATGATAAAAAGCCCCCTGAGCTCCACGACCGCTCCTCCATCACTGCTATAAACAAAAATCACAATATATTAGAACTTGCCCACGTAGAAATGAATGCATGTGCTCTCTCTAACGTGATGGAGGATGATGTGCAGCACAGAGAACAGGAAGACATTAAGCGTATTTGAAAGGAAGAGCAGCAGGAGAACAATGAGCGTTCTGTGATTCCAGAGACCCAGTCTGGGCTGAAGTTAACGTGACTCTCATGTGAAGAAAGAGGAAGTGGGCCTCTTTCTTGCAATTGCATCAGCACTTCATTAGCTATAATGCAATTAAACAGACGGCCCCTGGAAGTCATGCAGAGCTAAAAAGTTTTTTTTTAATTTTTTTTTTATCCCATCTATCTGTTTTTCCACAAGAAGGCCAAGGTATAGTAATTTCAATCAGATTGTTGCCTGTTATCTTTGTAGCTGCGCTAATCTGATCCCTGGGAAAGTCATGGAACAAGATTACGAGCCAGATGAAAAAGCTTCTCAGCAGAGACCATGTTTTTACCACACTATTGCAAAGTAAAATGTGACATAAAAAAAAAATGGCAAGGAAATGATTTAAGGTTTCTTGACAAACATTTGAAGCTATATTCATCTATTGAATAGATGAAAAAATGTTACACTGAATAGATTCTATTCAGTGTAACATTTTGGGGTTTATTTAAGGTAATTTTGGTACAAAATGTATTTTTTAAACTGATGAAAAGTATAGCTATAAAAAATTTACTAGAGCTCTATGTAAATAAAGCATTTAAGGAGGATAATTTTATTTTTAGAGGAGGTTACAGACAATTACAGTTTACAAGTAGGGAACAGTAAACTACACGTGATTAAACGCACCTATGCTCGCTAGCTTATCTATCAACCAGATTTGAGTGCAATGAAATTAATATGCTTATTTGTAAATGCTACATTAGCCTCTGGAGATTAATGTAGGACAACAAAGTGAAAGAACCCCCTACTCCACTGAAGCTTCCCACTCCTACTCTGCGGTTGTCTCCTGACGCAGGCTGTTTAACCTCAGTGATTCCTCTATGATTAATGGAAACATTTCATTGGGAGATGTGAAGTTATGACTTGTCTCTCAAATTTGCCTGCCAGTTTGGTTCATTTTCCCATTCTTTTCTAAACTTACTTCTAAACAACATAACGGTGTCTCATTGGTCAATGAGAAGCTCGTTGCAGACAAGCAGAGTCAGCAGCGGCGGACAGAACTTCCAAATTTCATTATAACAAAAATCGTACAACAGAGATTTTCAAAGCTATGAAACCAAGTGCGTCCCTAGTTCAATAAGAGACGCAGTTTTAGTGTTCAAATAAGGACGTGCGTTGACTCAATCAGCAATTTTCTGATACATGAGCTCTCACTTTTTTGCCGCTGCGGCAGTATTGCTTTTATTTTTTAATCCTCACTTTTGGCATATGCAATCCTAAATATTTCCAACTCCAGGGAGGAGAAGTTTGAGGATCGAGGCTTGTTTTCACTTGTTGCTATGGTGAATTATACTATCTGTGATCTATTGATAAGGCTCTTTAGATCCTCACACACAAGATTCACTCAGGGTAACTTTGACTCAGACTGGAATGAAGTCACTATTAACACTGGATCTGAAACCAAAAACTCTGAGTTTCGCTGTTGGACACTTTCTAAAACAGGCCCCTGGTCCCTGTCGTTCTAAAACTCTGCAAAAAACTAAATTATATTAGTCTAACACCAGGTGTAAATGTCTGATTGTGTTGTGTCTGAAACATATCACACCCACATCCTAACAGTAATATTATTGTATACTGTATGTGCAGTGACCACATGACAAAGAACCAAACACAATAGAGTTTATGCATATGAAGATCTTTCTCCATTTCTGAATGTTAATGTGGTGAAAGGTACTCCCCGGCAACACAGTTGATGAATTACCTCCTCATATGCAAATGATGATGAGGAAGGACATTTATTCAGCTACATTAATGTTTTAGTGGGAAATAAAGAATGGGTGAAGAAACAAAAGGACAGACAGTTGCCCGCTCTGTCTTCCAAGGAGGCAGACGCTTGACCTAATTAGTATGCAAACGTATGCACGGGTGTGGGAGGGCGTTCAGTCAGAGGTTGTTGGTGTTTTAAGGCAGGAGAGGAGAAAAGTCTCCCTGCCCTCCTGTTAGTCATCCACCTCTACAGCCTTTTGTGCCCTGTAGCTGTGTGCGCTCATGGCCTACATTCACTCCCAGACATCTTTGTGACTGGGTGGTGGGGGAGCAAGACAAGGCGGTTAAGACCCAACATCCATAAATTAGGATGCAAGAAAGTAGCAAAAGCAGGGCACAAGGTTTTTATGCATTGTTTGCAGTTGGTAAGAGAGCTTTGCTTGTGGGTTAAGTTTTCATTGTCTTAAACAAAGATGCATTTAGACGGGCGTTCAGATGTTTTCCAGGCTCAGAGAAACAATAGGCAGAATATCTCGCTCCAGATGAATACCTCATTTCCCTTTCAGAGCCAGACAAAGCCCCGGCAATGGTGATGTAAATCTAAAGACAAAAGCCAGAAAGTGGGAAAGAAATTCAATGAGCATGTTGGCATTTGATGAGAAGGGCACTCGGAGACCCCCGCTGTTTCATCACATCACGCACACCCAACACACTTATCCCCATTTCCTCTGGCCTTTGGTGCAAAAGACACCACCGCTAATTGTCTGTGATGGTTTCAGTCCCTGGAATAAGACGTGGAGTAGGAGTGGTTGAAACAATTGGAGACCAGACGAAGGTCAGACCGGACGGAGCAGCGGAGGGGAAGGAGGAGTAATGAGGGAGGGAATAAAAGAAAATGAAAGCATAAGGAAAGGGCAAAGAGGATAAGGATAGACTGACGGAGGGGAAGGACGACACAAAGACAAAGAGGAAAAAAGAAAGTGGGATGTAATAAAGGTATCACAGAAGCAACATATGGTGTTATAGTCAGGAGGGGAGCAGGCTCATTACTGTTCAGTACAGGATAAAACTGAAATATAAGTGAAGGCTGTAAAAGATAAAGTCAGAAAAGCCTTAAAACACTGGACAAATAACAATAGCAGAAATAACTCAAGGAACAGGAGGAAAGGGAGAAATTATGATTATGTCCTCTGTTTTTATCACCCAAATCAGCAAAAGGCAATGTAAAAACAGACAGGGGAAAAAGCGAAAAGGACACTAGAAGGTAAAAGAGGGGGCGTGAGGACAAGATGTAGGGAGGAACACAGATCTGAGTAATGGAGACAGCTCAGTGGAGAAAGGAGAGTTTTAAATACCACTTTATGTCAAAAATCCTCTAGTCACCTGCTAGTTAACAACGTGTGAAACCCCACCAGATCGGCCCCTAGCTGTTATGAAAAATTCACTGTGTGGTTCATGATCCAAGAGATTTTGCAAATTTGGCCAGACATAAATACCTTTCTCCAGCCACACTGGCAGTAAGATATCTTGATTTAGGCTTATGGTCGTAGCTCTTTGATATGACTGTAAATGTTTAGGAGCACATTTTGTAGCGTTCACTGTCTGAGAGAACTTAAGAGAGCAGCAATACCCTCCTAACTGTGGACAATAGCAAGTTATTTATACAACCAACATAGGAGGCTCTTTGATTTTAGTCTCATCATATATCTAAATAGCCTTTTCTTTTGAAAATGTCATGACTAGTTTCCTAAATCACGTCACAGAATTTTTGTGTTGGCAGTTTTGCTAGCAAAAAATCGTTGCCTCTTAGCGGAGATAAAACGTTATCCAGCCGTCAAGATTGTTCTGCTGCAGATCTTGCCATGTTTCAGACACGTATGACGGATACACATGTCTTTAATGTTACCACAGTTCTCTGTTGCATTGTGACTGCAAAATGTTGGGGGCCGTGTCTTAGCGTGTCAGCCTATGTTGGAAAAGGAAAGGCTGGAATCAGACAAGCGAGTGAAGGATCATTTACTGAACTGGAAGAAGCCCCGTCGTTTCTGCATGTGTTGCTCAGGACTATTACACGACGCTGATTGCTACTGACTGAGGATGATTTCTGTATACTCCAGGCAGGTCAACAATTTTCCCATCCATTGCACACACCTGCACATGATGTTGCTGATCATTGAAGAGTCGTGATTTTTTTTGATTTCATCACTGCCAGTGCTAATTTTGCCCTTGACACCCATCTTCTGGCTTTCAACCTTCTACAGATGAAGAAACCGAGTTATATCTCATTTTTGTTGAAACTACTGCCAGAATAAATAAACATTTCATTGAGTATTTTGATGTTGTGCTCTTCATCCTGCAATGCTAATCTTAATGTTCAACTACCGTAACTTAAAGATATAGATACATTAATGGTTGAAATGTTTTCTATAGATTATCTAAATGTCCAAATCAGTACCCAGATAAATACACGAGAGGAGAGGAGAGGAGAGGAGAGGAGAGGAGAGGAGAGGAGAGGAGAGGAGAGGAGAGGAGAGGAGAGGAGAGGAGAGGAGAGGAGAGTTTTAGAGTTTTCCATTCGGTGATAGTACCTGGTAACAAATACTTTTTAGTGTCTACTTGGCCAGGGTTCCAAACGAAGTGTGCAGAAATTCTGAGATCAGGATGTGACATCAATGAATGAAGAATCAAACATAGTATATTAAAACTTTGTAGCAGCCACTATGCTTTTATTTCCATGAATGTGACAAATATACCCCCAAAACTGAGTTGAGTCGAGTGCAGGCGATTAGGGCTGCAACTGCGCAATAGAAACGTTACATTTGTCACTGATTTGCTGACAATAGTATATCATGGATCTGCTTTTCAAGATGGGTTGATAAATAAGAGTAATTTATTGTATCTAATCTGGACTTCAGAGAGGAAATACAACCAAAAAATAATTATCATTGCGTAACATTCTCAATGTTCCCACATAATTTGTCTTGATTTCAGGATTAAAAAGGAAGTTGGTGTCCTGGTGGTGGGATTGTCCTGTGACTGGACACTTTCTTTCATTTCAGGTTGAAAACAGACACCACAGTGAAAGGTGAAAGACCAAATTGCATCTGTCTGACAAATCACTGAATAATCAGTATTGACCCAAGAGCTCAATCGATCCCCTTTTGGTATCCAGGAGGTTATCTCGTGCGCTAACGTTGTACACATGGGAATTATATGCTGTTAGTGCAGCGGGGGACTTTGTGAAGTTTCAAAAGGAGCTGGGTAAAAGGGTGTTGACAAGGCTGGAGCAAAGGAGATGTGATGAAGAGAGAAGAGAAGGGTAGAAAGACTGGAGCTGCAGCGGGTTAGAGAAGCTCTACTATGTTGGGTAGTGAGAGGATCAAAGCACATCACTTCAGCACCCTTATAAAAGAAAAGGACAAGAAAGAAAAGAGTGTGTTATGTCGAGATGGAAAATGACATGAGATTCTTTCATTTCTACAACAGCCACCCCCACCACCTTTCTCGCTGATTTTGAGATTGTCTTCAGGTTGGTTTCAACACAACATCAAAATGTCCTCTTCTGAATTTAATATGTTGAGTAGAAATGGGAAAATAATTTGTTTCATTTTGTTTGCTTGAACTTACACATTTCTTGTCTCGCCGTCCTGAAGAAGCCCATGAAGAACTGATCATCAGAACCAGGTGCCTTAAACATCATGCTGGGTTTAGACTGGAAGAGAAGATGGGACACTCCAAATGTGGTGGAGAACAACCAGGATACGTTCCCGTCACTTCCAGACTGAGAAAGAGGTTTATGGTGGTGCCAAAAACAGGGTAGGAAATGGCTGAATTAATAGATGTGGCAATCCCAAGTATCGTAACACCAAGAAAACGGAATATGAGAAACTAGAGGGAACAGTTGGGGAGGATGTGTTTATGAAAGTTGATGGAGAATTCAGATTCGGGATCTTTAAAAAAGTAAATCCTTTTGTTCGAGCAAACTTTAGCTCTGAACTCTCTCCGACTTAGAACAGATTAAATAATGCCTAATAAACTGTCGACAAAACAGCATTAATGAATACATTCAACTTTTTTTTATGAAGATTTGAGGACTTCTTTCAACATTTTGGCCGTTTGGAATAAACCTGCACAATCAGACAGAAGCACTTATTTTGTCACTTTTCCCTCCACATTTCTTTTTTAAAAAAAACAAAAAAAACCCCACTAAACCCTTTATTCCATCCGAGGAAAACTGGGAAAACCCCTACTGCTGGAGCATCGCGATCATCCGCTGATGTTATTATGTGAGGGTTTAGGCTTGGTTTTTTTGTTCTTTGACTGCAGGCCACCTTTGTAGAGATATGTAAATGAAAATATTACACCACCATGTTATTTCTCCTAATTCATATTCATTATATCCACCCCCTTTCATTTTTTATAGTATTCTTTTAATGTGCAAATGAATGCAACACAACAAAGGCAGCTCACCAACTAGACATCCATCCAGAGCAGATAGGGAGCTTCACATAAGACTACACAAAATGGCCAAGCCCAATAAAGAGTTGACCTGCTGTCACAAGTGCGTTAGCTAATATGTACATATGTTTTGTCTGCAGTATAAAGTGTCCACTTATTGAGGTCCAACATTCACTGTATGCAGTAGTGACCATGCCAACCTGTTGCCCTCCTGCTGAGACGTCCCTTAGACACATTAGCCCAGTAAGCAGTTGGAATCCTTCCGTCCCACGTGCAGATGACATTTGGAACGTGGCACTTTGTTTGTGCCCCCATTCGCAGAGCCATGTCATCAGACAATGGAGCCATTGAAAGTAAATTTACGCTGACATACTTGACTGGACGGGAGTTCGGGCTGTGTTGGCTGGGCTGGCACGACAAGAGCAACATGTGCAAACAGAAAATTTGTATTTGGACTGAAAAATGAGAGTCAATGACATGTAGACTTACAGATGCTTTTGATAGAAAAGCAGTTTTAGCATCAGCCTGCTGGCTTATGTTTTATGTTAAAGCTGAAGGGTCCAGAGTTGGCTCTGACATCCCATTAGCTCAGTGGTTACCGGCCAGATTTTCAAATGAGCGGCTAATTTAAAAGCTCACAGCATATATTTACGCCATATTCATCTGAGATTGTTTTTTTTTTCTGTGCATTTTAAATAGAATTTCCAAGAAAGTGCTCGAGGGATATATTAACACAAGCTTGTGGCGTTATATATGACTCACATCTAAACTTTGTATAGAAGCAATAAATAATGCACATCCCATTAGTGACTCTGAGCAGATACAATGGTTTATGCTGACTTTGTCATTATTGCTTAGCTTTCGAAGAATTGTTCTGTAGAGGCTCCACCGAATAATCACGCCAGACTGCACACAACACGCTCACGTACACATTCGGCGAAGTAAATCAGAGATTGGTAGTCTTTAAATTATTACTGCCATGAGTTTAGCTTTGGTTCATACGATCTCATTGCTCATTTGTGCTCAAGTGCAGTTGTTAAGTTTTCAGACCCATTTCCAGCCCAAAAAATTCCAATGCTAAAATAATGCTAGTCACCCATCATCCGCTGCCCAATACTACGCCCGTGGTGAAGCACTGACTCCCTGTCCCAGCAGAACAGATAAACCAAGAGTTGAGAAATATACTTAATGAAAGTCTGATCCAGAGTGCCCATGACTTCAGGCTGAGCCAGAGGTTAACAAGATAGCACCTCTAGTAGACAACGGCCAAACACAGGCTTAGGGACAAGTGTGTGAATGTTTTTGGGGACCCCAGCCAGAGATTTATGGGAATTCAGTCAAAAATTTCAGGGGAGGCTATAAAATGACTGTCCAGCCAGTATCCCATCCAATCTGACAAAGCTTCAATGGATCTGCAGAGAAAAATGTTCGAATATCCGCCAAATCCAGGTGTGCAAAGCTCGTGGTACCCTACAAAATCTGGAGCCTGTAATTACTGCCAAAGGTGCTTCAACTAAACACTGAGTGAGGGACCAAGGACCCGATTCTGAAGTCAATCATAATAGGCAATTCTGAGGGTCCTTCAAACTGCTATTCCAAATGTAGCCTTGGTTGCCAATATTTCATTCAATTACAAGGTCAGAGGCAAAAGCAAGAATTTGAGCAAAATCAATATAAAGGAGTCGTGTAGTTACGCAAAACATCATCATTGATTTTTCACCATTCAGTGGAAATATGAGTATGTGTTACCCAAGGTTTTTGTTATTTTAATCAATATTTGTAGGAAACAAAGTTTATTTTTAGTTCACAGCAAAATTCAAGTTGAAATTTGGAAATTTTAAAATTTTTGTATCTGTGCAAAGAACTTTCTGTGGTCGTTGATGCATAAACATATATTTGCTGCCATTTTTGCCTGAAGTCTAATATTCCTGATATCTTGTTTCCGCAGCCACATTTTCAGATTTTGTGTAGCTTAAGTATACAATTTTAGTAACTCGTGGTCGATGAAAACCATCAGCAGTCCTCTTGGCTCATAAAGTGGAGCTGAAAAGCCCAAACAAAGCTGATCTGAATTCCCAGCGTTTGTCACAGCTTCAGCCACAGGTAACAGTTATCATAAGCACAGACAGACATCTCTTTTGTAGTTTGTTGTTACATTCCACCAGGACACCTTCTGACCTGTCACGGCTTCTGGCCTCATTAGGGGTCGCTGCTATAATGTGTCGGCGGCCTTCTCAACACATTGTGAGTAACATCACACTGGTGAAAATGATCCAACCGGTTTGTTTGTGTGATCAGAGGAAACATCTGGCATCAGCCACATCTGCTGCACACCGAGGTGGGAGTCATCCTGCACTAGTTTCTCCAGTCGTGCACTTCATTTTAAATAGTTGATAGACTATATGATACACGCAGCCCCTCATCTTTAATGTAGGGGGGGATCAATACAACGTCAGGGACACGACAGGCCATATAAAACAGATCAGCAGTCCAAAAGGTGAAGGGATGTGTTTTATTTAATCCTTTATGGGATTACATATAGAAATTAAATCATCATTTATTGAAAGAATACTGTCACTAAAATCATCTTCTGATAGATATGAATGGACACAAATGCATTCATCCTGCACCGGGATTCTTCCGTCTTTTCTCTTCTCTGCGCTTGGAAACATTTCTCGGCAATTCTATTTCCATTTAATGAAAAGCCATATCCCTAACTGCCATGTTTTATTCACCATCGCTAAAACTAGGGAGAAGAGACAGCATTAGTGTTGGAGAAATGGCTGCAGAAAAAAAAAGGAGGCGAATGTGAGACAAGGAGCGACATCGAGACGCTTCTGGGGGAAGAAAATGGGGGAAAACAAGAAGAGGAGTGGGGGAGAAAGAATTGAAGGAATAGAAAGAGAGTTAAGCCAGATTGAGAGTGTCTGCCTCGGGTGGTACTAGTCACCCTGAATTATAAATGGTCTCTCACTTTCCAAGCCAAAACACACAACCACAATATAATACCCATGATGCATTTCCACTGGCAGGCCACTCTGCACTCCCTTGGGTTAGCCCTTGCCACTAATCTCTGTCCTCTGCCTTCCTTCTCCTCTGTCCATCTCCCCATCTTTTCGGCCCCTGGAGTGAAGGATTTTGCAAACTTCTAGTCCGTAACAGTTTGCAGTGTGTCACAGTCCTCGCATATCGCCCCCCCCCCCCCCTCCCCCCCATTAAGGCCCTCCCTCCATCTACTTTTTCTGTGAAAAGAAAATATCCCATGTCTGAAGTCTTTCCATGCTCAGCTGTCCCAGTTTCTTTTCTAGCTACAACAGCTTTTTGCATTTTTTGTTCACTTTCACATCTCGCTCCTTCAGCTTTCATCTCTTCTATCTTTTCTTACACCGTATTTGCTTTTTGCCTACTCAGAGTTGTGCTGAACTCACATTGCTGTCCCATTTCATCATGCACATCACAGAAACCAACTGTTTGAAAACACTGCATCAGACAGGGTGTTCTCTGTGAAAATATTCTGACAAGCAGCCACCAGAGGACCAAACCATTAGCAGAAATTCAACTTTCTGACCTCTAGCATATCGATTGTGTCGTTCTTTGTGATTGTGAACATCTATCAGTGATTTTAGTCTTTTCTTTTCTTTTTTAAATCATGGCCTCTTTGAAAAGACAGGAGGCTAATAATCCAGTTAAACCACCTGGTTCACATTTCATTTATCATTTTAATCATTCTATCAGCTTTAATCATATTTTCACTGGAAAGGTAATTTTTAATTCCACTTCTGTTGAAATTAAAATAGAACAATAGGTCGGTTGCAGACTCTTGGTTGAGTATTTTTATCCCTGCTTTATCCCGCTCAATGTGGACAAGTAAAAAGTTGATGGATGGATGGATAGATGGATGGATGGATGGATGGATGATGGATGGACGGATGGACGGATGAACGTGTTGACTTAGATCAGTGGTTATCACTCTATGTTAGTGAATATGGTAAATATGGCATACCAGCCCTTTCCTGCTCAACGTCCTCTCCTGACCCTTCTCTCTGTCAGTCTTCAGCTGTGACTAATTAAAGGGGGGGAAAAAATGCCTTTTTATATTTCCTCAATCTAGGTCTACTGGCCCACATTTCACATGTTCCAGTGCTTCATTTTCTCCTGGTGGTCTCAGAAGAGTAAAACTGCTGCTACAGTGTGGAAATACTGTATATATATAAGAGTTCTGCTTCTCCATTCCCCACTCTCAACCATATGGAATTAAAAATAAAGGAAGAATTGTACCGAAACACACACGCAGGCACGCATGCACGCACGCACGCACACACACACACACAAGCCAAACACATTCCCCCACCCCCTTCCCATTTCTTCTGTTATTCATCAGGTCGTGATGGAGGAAAATTGAAGCACGTGCATCCCGTGATTGACTGCCTATGTGCTCATGTTGAACCTCATCTGTTCCCCATTTACAGACTATGGAAATATTTCTGCCTGTGTATTTCAGTTATATACTAATGTGTTTCCATCATCACTCAGAGCTCACACACACACACACAAACACACTCGAGCTCTTGGCTTAATTCACTACTAAGTCATCTGGTAAAAGCCAAGTTTCTGGCAGCTTTATCTCTTTGTTCCTCTGTAAACTAACATGTGGCGGTGCAAAAAGGAGGAGAAATGTGTTTGCTGCTATAGTAGTGTAAATGCTGGATATATAGTGTGAGGGGATAACACTCCTCTTGAGCCATGAAATGATATTTGCATAATGACGTTAATACCGAGACTTCCTGTGCCTTGCAATATTGATGTGAATCTTTTATGAAGGAATGGGCCTCACTTTGTTGTGCATATACAAACTCACCCATAGTCCCAAAGAGGAGTGAAGGCCTGCGTCTGCAAAAACACACTTGTAGTTTTTCATTCTTAGAGATCTTTCAGGCCTTTGAAGAGTGAGCACAAAAGTTCTCGATTCTATTCTCTTGTTTTTCCTTCTCGTTCTCACCATCCTCTCATGTTTCAACACAGTTGTTTCAAACCACAACCGACGAGGGAGATATAACAGCGAACAGCTGTACACAACAAAAACAAGTCCATTCTAACTTAATGTAACCCTAAAAATGAGGACATAAGTGAGGCCAGGGGCATTTGACCTGTGATAGGTGGTTTGTCCAATGATAAAAGGAAGCAAATAAACAGAAATACGCATGAAGTCAAAATGTAACTCAAGAAAAATGTTCTTTAAGAAACAAAAACAAAAAAAGTCTAAGTTGAAAAAAAACACAGTTTTAATAATAGAATAAATGTGCAATAAACAAAAACAGACAAAAAGTGATTGTAATGAGTCAGGGCAGAGTCTATGTTTTGGCCCCCATTTTTGGCATGGATCATCTTTGTTTGACCAAATTGGGCTCATATTGAATAATTTGCAAATTTTTGATTGATTCAAAAAGATCAATAATCAGTCCTGACTTAGGAATAAAACAAAAGATCAACACATCAGTTCAATTCTTCCTTCTATAGTCAGGCTCATGCAGTAGGCAGACGTGTGGATGTTGTTATGTTGTTGCACGGAGACAGAGAATACCGTCTGTGTGTGGATTTGTGCTGTGTGTGGCACAACAGAGCCCTCAGCGTGTGTAAATGTCACAAGAAACATTAAACCTCAGGGCTCTTTAGAGGAACAAACACATGCCTGAGATAGAAGGAGTCATCACCTAACCCTTAAACGTGTTGGTTTCACAGTGTAGAGGATGCTGGGAGCCAGCTCTCATTAACGTCTTTGGCCTCACTTTCAGCAGCCTAAGGGCAGCGAAGCGCTTTGTTTAGTTTGTATTTATGTGTGTTTGCATGTCAACACCCCCCCATACACACACACAGCACTCCTACCGCCTGCCTTTTGATGGTGTGAAGACTATTGTTCTCCTTAATGCCATTGTCTCAGATAACATTTCTCATCCTGCCTCTATAGATTTTACAGATTCTATAGATGTAACTAAAGTTCTGTTGACTGAAATGAAATTTGAAGTCATTTAAGTTTAGACATTATTTTTAGATCAAGAAAATGTAAAATACTTGGTCAATGGAAGCTTTTTTGTTGTTTTTTACTTTTAATTTGTCACAAGTCTTAATCCTCTTTCTTCTTATGCTGCTATGTAAATGCATCATATGTTCAAAGATGTTTGATGGGCTGCTGCCCGTGGAAGTACGTTCGTATTGGAACAACATCTTGACTCGGATTGTCTGTTTGCTTCGCGACTGATGGATTCCAGGAAATTGCCTCAGAAGGTTTTGTAGAATATGAGTAGGATGGTTTTCTCAAACCGTCTGACTCATTAGTAAACTGTCAGGAAAATGTTTGGCAAATATTACAAATATATAATGAAACTTATAAATAAACAGGCTAAACCTCCAGACCACCAACAATGGCTCCCTGCTGCGATTCAGACATGTGTTACAGTGGTTTTGTGCATAAACATAGACCGATGTTGCAATTACAGCCACCATTTAACCTAAACACTGTATTTAAAGCTGGCTACCACAATTTTATAGTAAACTGATGTATATCACTACATAATTTCATATTCAATTCCATTTCTGCCTTCCAATTTGATTGATTTATTTGATTTGATTATTCTAAAATATCATCCAGAAAGTATTGTACTATTGTCTTGTTGCGTTCTTGTAAATAGTTGGGTGAACTTTAGCTAAACTCTGTCCTGTAAACTCTGTGGCTTCTTGGAAAATCTAGATTTTCCAAGGAAGGCCAATCTTTGAACAGACAGGCTCGGTCGCTCAGCGGCAAGTACGTCAGAAACACTATCACCGCATCTTCTCTATCTCTGCTCTTTCTTTGACCTCATCATTTCTTCCATATTAGCTGATCGGCTCTCTCAATACACCTAAATCATTCATTACATCTGCAGAGGCAGATGTGTCCTCCCTGATGAACTCTGTTAGAAAGAGAGTAAGAGGGTGAGAACACATGGCACACACACACACACACACACACACACACAGAAAAGTCTTTAATTAAAGTGCCATAAAATTAACTGCAAGAGGAGGGTAAATGTGAGGAGTGTCAGCCAATATGTGTGTGTTATTTGTGAAGTTTGTATGCATCAGTTAAACTTTCTTATTCGAATTGATGGATAAAATGTTTGGAACTGAGACATATTTTGAAGAAGGGACTGAATATTTATTTTGGTGACATCATTTATGGTTTAACAGTAATGTACAATGATTAGACTCTAATAATAATAATAATAAAGGTTAATTAGCTGCAGAAAGTTCACCAAGCACTTTGTGTGGGTTGGAAAATGGAGAAAATAAATGGAAGAAACAGTGTTTACCACTGGTCACTGGGGCTAATCTTTGTTAAAAACATGCTTGCTGCATTATGGGCTGATTAAATAGACCAAAACCTTTATTGTAGGTCCAAACAGAACAGAACCACTTTGAGATACAAGAAAAAATACATTTTGGAAACTCATTTTAATAACAGTCTGCTAAACCTTCATGGACGACTATGACTTGGGTGGATGAGAAGCTCCATGGACAATTAAGTCACTTAAGTTACCGTACTTAAGTTAAATGTTGTTTTTTTTCCTGTTTTAATGAGACCATTTGTTTGCATATGGGGGAAAAAAAGCTACAAAGCAAATTTCACCATGCGAGTTTTGAGAACTTGTTTTTCTGTGGGTCATAATGAGAACTTCACACTATGAGCATCTCTTTTCTTTCTCTTATAAAAAGAATCTGATAATGTGCCAAACCCAGATTGCCTTAGACAGCATTCTCCTGCACGTTCTCCTCCTCGTGTCAGAACAGGCAGCCTGTTGTGTCATGGGGTTCAAAGACCCAGCATGTCATGCTCAAAATATAATTTAAAGATAATTTTGCACAGCACGGGCGTGCGTTGCCAACAGCCTGGTGATCCGCATGTATTTATAACAGCAGCATCGAGGGAGATTGATCTGGAGGTAGAAGTAGCAAGACAATGTTCTGGAAGTAGTGACATTTTCAATTAACCTAGTTTGATCAATCTCTTTAGTGTTTTATTTGGAGGATGGGAGGAGAACTGGAGAGGTTTCCTTCACTAACAACACTGCACGTCTTTTCCAATTTAGCGTCCTATTATCATGGTGGTTCATCTCACACCCACTCCTCCTCACAGCGGTGGGATTAAGACAGCCGATTTCTCACTGCCATCATCCTACACGGTGGATTAAGAACAAAGCGAACTCCAGGTTGTTGCTCCCATTCCCCCTCTTTTAATTCCCCTCACTTTCATTCTGAAGCAGCCGCTTTCTGTCCTAAATGAGTCTCTTCATCAGGATGAGCCCAGCTTAGAAGCGAAAATCTGCCTTTTGCAAGATTGAGGCCACTTGATGGATATCACCCCAAAGTCGTCATTGTGCCTTGCACAGCAATTGTATAATCTGAAAAGCAGTGTGTTTCTGCTTCGATTGTCTTTTTTGGGTCTTGTCCTTTTTTAATCTATGAGACTGGGTCATTCGTCACGTGCTGCCAGCATGACATGCATTCGCAGCGTATATGATCAGCTCACACAGGTGTTAGCGTGTCAAACAAGGTTTGGAAGCACTTAGTTAACAGTCTGACACAAAGCTTGATTTACAGAGCCCGTCTCTACTTACTGCGAGTGGAATCAATGCTAAATGCATCAGCTCTTGAAGCAGATGAAGGAGGCAGCCAGAGCCGCATCGTCAGTATAAGGCTTATTTACTGTAAGGCCACAGAAGGAGATCATCTACCTACTGACCTTAATCAACTTTGCAGCCATTAAGGCTGATGGGGCAGGAGACAGAACAAATGAAGGGTCATAAAACAACTTTAAAATGATTGCGATCAGGTATAATGCAGGAGTGATTCAGGCTTGTCTTCTGATAACATAAAAGGATATTAGCTTGGGTCGATAGCAGCTTGGATGTCTATTTGTGCCACATAAAGCCATATGAACCCAAATTTCCGGTTTTAATTTATGTAGATGAATTAACTTAGTAAGGGATGCCTGATCATGAAGTCTTTTATTAACTCAGCTACAAGAGAACAAAACCTCATTCTAGAATCTTGTTTAATATTCCAGATTAACTGCAATCAGCAAAACGAGCCAGCAAACATGACTACGTCTGTGAAAATGTTTCCTCCAAAATCCTACCTGTGGAGTTTCATGTGTGGCGGATATGTGATGATAAAAATGGTTTTAACCAGCCTTTGAGGCTGTGGTCTCATATTAATAATATGCATAGAATTAAAAATCCAAATCAAGGGTTCTGGAAATAGAGTTGTTTTTCTTGCTCACTCATATAATGTTGAAAATAAATTGCATTGATAGTGTCGTGGGTCATTTTGACCCGTATTGTGTAAACGCCAGAAAACAGGTTAAACCTAGAACTACTTTATTTTAGATTGGAGAAATTGTTTAATATATTTTTAATTCCAGCACTATATTTTATAACTATTTCATTAAACCCTTCTGTTGTCCAGCTGGGTCAAAACAATACAATTCTTCCATCTTTTCTTTTCCTTCCATCAATTCCTCCTCTACTCCCTTCCTTCCTTCCCACTTTTGTCTTCCTACTTCTCTTCCTTTTTACTCCCTTATTTTCTTACTTCCTTCTTCCTTGACTGAAGTAAGCACAAGGGTTTAGTTCCCCCTCTTCCAACACATTATAACTTTAACATTTTCACTGTTCTCCACATGATGGACAGAATGTTACTGTTGGTCTGCAGATGTAATTCTTGAAATTCAATCAAGAGGTACTTGTTTTATTGTCCTCTCTGGAGGGACAGACCTGGCATCTTTTCCCTTCTTTTCACCTGTGTCCACTGGATGTTGACCTGAGCTTGACCTTTCCAATAATGGCCGAAGGATGCTGCTGAGGATCAAGCTGGCCTGGATCCAGGGTCGTTTGTGGCTTCTTGTCTTCTCTTGTGCTCAGAGATACATCTGTGGGATTGTACTCAATATAAGAACATTCTTGTTTTGCTTTGGGAAGTATGAAACGACTGTTGCTTTCTCAGTGAAAGCAAATATTGAGGAATGCAGAGGTCTGACCTGCATCTTCAGAATTCAGAAGATTCTCTGGGAAGTTCGGGCTTTTTTCTGCTGACAGTTCCCAACAGGGTCAGCTTTCTCTTTTGATGTTCATCTCCAAGGTGGTAGGACGTGAAGAAATTGTCACACGTGATATTATGACCTTGCTGCGATTCACTCATCTCCAGCACCATGTACCTCCCCTGATTCTTCTCAGATGTGAATCCAGGTAGCTTCCCAGTGCATACTTGCATATTCCAAGCGTAATTGGATTCAGCATCACAGGCTGCCCCTATTTTCATGCCATACTTGGCAGGCTTGTTGGGCGTATACTGTGGGACACAGTATGGGGAGCAGGCTTGCACAACAAGGTAATTTCAACCCATTTATCCAACATATCTCTGCTTGTAGTTTGTCTTTTTCACATCACCCAGTCTGGTATCATGGTTGTTGAAGCGGATCACACGCAATATCATGTGGAATGTCTCAAGACATTTTTGCATGAAAGATTGGCCTTCCATTTTCCTCTTTCCAAAGCCTTGTAGTTGCTTCTCCCTTTGACATGTACCCTCCTGCTAATAACATCATTCCAATATAACCATGCAAGTCAGTCTGATTCACTGGCTTCCCTTTCTCTTGAAACACAGGTCTCCCCCTCCATGTTGGTCATTTCCAGTATAATCCTCTCTATTGGGAATATGAAGAGCTGAAATGCTGATGCAAATCTTTTTGGACCAGGAGTCATTTTGATCACATTTGATCGGCTTTGGTGTGGTAATGTTGATATCACCGTCCTTAGATCGACGTATCTAAACTCTGTACAGACATTCAATGACACACCAACGTGTCCAGATTCTGCACGCCAGTTCATGACACCAGATGAGAAAAAGTCACCAAATTTCATGAAGAAGAAGAAAGAATAACTTGTCCTTTGGATGACACAAAAACTGAAACGGGTCAAATTGACCTCTAACATTATGGGTTTTTTTTAAAGCTCCATTAATGGCTGAGAAATGCACAATGTGTCCCACATTTTCAGGGCTTCTGGCCCATAACCTGACATCTCATTAATGTTATTTTAATTCACAATATTAAATGTGGACTTTCCTACAGCAAGTGACTCTTTTTAAGTATAAGGCCAAGAAGAAAAGCAACATGCGTGACTCAGCATCAGAACTCTATCTAACATTATCCAGCTTACACAGCATGAGGGACACACTTCTGGTTAGTAGGAGTAGGTGACTGTTACACAGCGTTAGATTGTTTCCTGAGTGTCCCTCATATGTATGAGTGAAAAGTGCAACTTCCGCCCTATGCTGTGGAGCCTTCCCGACTAATAGCTTCGCCAGGGCTAATGTTGCACAGCAGCCTCCGCAGCTGTTCTCACTTCAAACGAAGTCTAATACCATGTTATATGTATGATTCATGGTGGGTATGCTCAAAGGCTTTTAGATTTATTATTAAGTGAATGAAGCAGTACCTGTGTGAATCAAAGCTTATTCAAATGTGTGCCGGTGTCAGCTGCCGTCTGTGTCTTAGCCCTACATGAAACCTAGTTGGATCTGGAGGGAATTTATTAGTCTTACAAAAATGAAAACAGGCTGGCTGCATCTTGTGGGCCCTAATCTATGACAGCAGATTCCGCTTGGCTGTATTGCAGCAATATCTAGCAACTTCTAAGGATGCGAGGCCTGGCATTAGCCTGTCAACAAACATTACAGATCCATGGTAGCAGATCCATGAAAGAAAACAGTAGCAGGTACCTGAGTCCCAGGGCAGCGGTTTGATGGTGATGGGACTGGGTGTCTTGTTCTCTGCGCATGTTTACAGAAAGCTTTCTGTGGTTCATCTGTGATGTTCAACATGAACTTTACCATTCCTGATTCAATGCAATGGTAAATTTCATCACGTGCAGCATAGTGTAGTATAGCATAGTACAACATAGTGTATTATACAGTAGGCTTATCATTTTTTGACCAGACTCTTGGGTATAAGTTTAGTTTCTGGAGCAAATGTAGCAAGAAGGTGGTTCCAGCAAACAGTAGTGATGAGAATTGAGGGCAAATGTTTCCCTCCTGGCATTTTTATGTCCAGACGTCTTTGTTCTGCTGTTAATGTAATTAGGAATGCTGTAAACTGGCTCCTACAGAAACGTCACCGCTCACTCACTTTTCTTTTTGTTCTGTCAACATACTTAAAGTAAATGTCACCTGTGATCAGCACGGCTTGGTAAACATTCTTCATACAGCATCGTATACTGCGTATACCTCTGGGTGGTTTGTGCTTTGTCTTCTCCACCTCCTCTTCCTCAGCCACTCTCCACCTTTCAAGAAAGCTCAGCGTCAGCCAATTAGGAGCGACGGTGACACTGTCCCCCCTCAGGCAGAAGAAACGAGGACTCCTTGGTTCTTTGAAAGACAAAGCCACAAAAAGATTTGCTCGCAAACACAGCGTGGCACAAAAGGATCACACTCCCATAATTGGCTGGCTTGGTTGACGTTCAAAAGGCGTCCTATTCTCCTCAGCTTGGAAGCAATAAACAATGCAGCATGAATAAATCATTCATCACAATTACGTGTGCCAGGGATCTAACCAAATGATTGCCTTTTGTAAATATTTCACCGGTGGAGCCGCGTTGTCTTGTGTGGCCCACAGAGTGGTTGAAAGGGATGACGGGAGGGGGAGATGATCTTTCTCTGCTCGGGCGTTTTGTTAAACATTAATGGGGCCAATGCTGCGTAGAAGTGGCTTTAATCTTCTCGCTGAGCCGCTATCTCCTTCAGCCACCTCCCGCTCCTCTCATCTTTCCCCTCGATCCTTCCCTCTCACCTCTCCTGCCTTCCTGCCTTTCTTGTCTTGATCCTCTCTGCTTCCCCCTTTCATCTCCTCACCCCATTTTCTCCTTTTAACCCCTACCCCTCCTTTTCGCGATTGACGGATTGGGTTATTACCTCTCTACATTCTGGGGAGCATCAACAGAGATCTGGGTTATTCAAATTAGGTTTTAATCTATTTCTTCCCCCTCGCACTCAGTCTTCCAGTTCAGATCCATATGTCTGTTTTTTCCTTCTTTCCCAGAGAGCAGGAAGCCAGAATAATGCCAAACTTTCTTCATAGTGGCTTGATGATATTCTGAAATTGGTCATCGTGCAGATGCTACTGTATATGTAATTATTTTACAAAGGGTGTTCTTTTATATTTTAAACTCTTTTTTAATTATTATCAAATAAACGTACGACGCGCCGAATTAGCGGCGTCTGAAAGAGTCGCAGGTGACGGAGTCAAGCTGACTGGGGTTGATATTCTTGGCCTTTGCAAAAGTGCTTAGTTGCTAATGAGCTGCAGTTGTGGGGCAGCGGCAACGCCTTAAGTTTCTGACTGCTGTCCACATGCTGCTGTAAGTAGATTAATCACTCTAGACTTTGGGCTTTGTAAAAATCATTTAGAATCCTTTTTTTTAACGATATATTTTAGGACCTTAAAGTAGACTACTGCAAATTTCTGGTGGTCAGTGAACACAAATCTTGAGCTGAAGATCACTTTTAGATGTTTTTTTTTCCAGATACTTTTTCTGTAGCTGCATTTCAGAATTTCCTGTAAGAAGTTCTTGAGTGTTAAACTACTGGAACAGCAACATTTAAAAAAGAAGGTAGCATTTTCATTACTGTTGTAGTTTCAACCCTAAGTTCCTCCTACCTCTGACTTTTGGATCATCATCATCATCATCATTTCAAACCATATAGTCAGTTCAAGCTATTAGGATTAAATGGTGGAGTTGGGTTCCTCATATCATAAAGATTTAAATATTGTTTATCCATTCAACTTTTAGTAAAGTAAAGTAACATTTTCTTTTCAGTTGCTTCCATTTGAACCTCATTTCACTAAGTAGTGGTGTCAGATTACCCAGAGAAGCTCTCATGCTAACAGAAGGGTCACAGCATCATTACATTTACAATTACTTCCATTTAAGAATTTACGGAATGTAAAAAAAAATATCAGACAAACTCAAGCGATCTGTGCGGAACAGCGTCAAAACCATCCTTATCTGGAGAAATTCCACTTCCAGTGCAATGGAATGTGGAAGACCAGGTGATAGAATGTTGGTAATTGTATTATAGCTATATACATATATTTAGCTATATAGTCGTGTGTCAGTATGTTCCACATGTGTATTCTATGTGCATATGCTGACACTCATGTCATGCTGATGAGTATCTTATTTAGATAGAGCACAGCTACTGTTTATTGTTAACGAGACGGCTTGATGTGGGAAAAAATAAGGCCAATTAAATAATCCATGGTTCAAATCCTGTTGGTTTATTTTACATTCTAACCTGAAAACTGTTCTTTTCCAGATTTGGATTAAATAATCTGTATTTTAGATAGAGGCGCGCTCAGATTCTACTGACTCCAACTCCCTAAAGGGGTTTCTGTGTGGAGTTTGCACTGGTGACCAGCTCACAAGTCCAAAACCTGGCTGTGACCAGTAACACCTGATGGTGAGTCTCACCTCTCTTGTGATTCAGCTCAATCCACAAATCGCTCCAGTCACCTTCCAAAGCATAAATAGTTCAATGCATTAAAAAAAATGTTGTAAAGTGGAGGAAATGAGTCCCAGGCACACCTGGCTCCAAGTTAAATGAAGGGCTTTGCCAGATGCTTGGCTGTTGTTTTCTTCTTTTTTTTTTGAACTCTGTGAGATGACTATGCTGCTGCGTGTGCAAGATGAGCACTTCCTGGTGTGGTTTAGCTACATGTCGATGTTGGCTCATGCTTTGTTTTCTGTGTGAAGAGTTATTCATCTCTCACAGGATGAGCACGTCTAATCCAGCACCCGGTCATCAGGTAATGCTTTAACACCTTCAAGTATCTGCTCTTCATTCTTTTCAGCTTTTTTTTCCCTCCCCTCCTTCATCAGCACCTTGTTCACATCTTCCAGTTTCACTGTGCTGCATATGCAAGCGGTGTTAACAGATTAGTCTACTCCCTCCTGATAGACCCCGAAAGCGCCATTTCTTTTTCCATCACCACTCATCTTCATCTTTCCTCCCTCTCTTGAAGCATCTGAAAAATGTGTTGCATATTTATTCCTGGAGAATTAGCATCACAAACACTCTTTCCAGGCTCTTTGTTATGCTTCAGGGGAAGGGAGAGTGAGGGAAAGTAGATTATGCTTCTTTTTTTTGGTTCTCTGAGGCACACTCACAGCAAGCTTTCTAGGCTTCTTTGTGCTCTTGAACACTGCTTGGGGCTTAGAAAGACACTCTGCATCTAATTGAAGTAAATATATGCCTTAAAATAATGCTGTTTCTCTGTTACTCCTGATAAACTTGTGCTCTCCTCTCTGGCTTTGCTGCCCTTCACCTTCTTCAACTCATATTATTCACCTTCCGTTTTCCATCCTTGCACATTTCCTGCTTCAGACATTCAAGCATAGGTCTTCTACTCTGACCATCCAAGATCATCGCAAACTAAATTAAAACTAATTTATCTCTCTCATTATCTTGAACAGAACTGAGGGAAGCTGCATTTTAAGGCCACTGAAGTGGAAAAAAAGAACAATCTTGCCAGTTTTTCCCTTTTGTCTCTGTTTAAGTCATCCAACAGGTGACACAAAGTTTTTCCCAGTTGTGCTGTAAATGATCCCTTCAGACGAAAAGCAAGGGCCAAACCAGGAATATCCTACATGTTGAGTTTTTAATGAACATTTATTGTGCCCTGTTGTGTTGTGTGGGTGGATCCCTGAGGGGTGAAGGGTCACGTGTGGCGTAGTGACACCCCATCTCGGAGGAAGCTGAGGAAAGACGGGACCGTAGCAGACACATAAATATACATAAAATACTAAAGTAAGAATAGAACAAGAGCGAGATGTCTTTAGCAAAAGGAGGCTGCCACATTTAATAAAAGGTTGGCTTGAAAGATTATTCCGATTTTTCCAATGAAAAGATTGTCTTAATAATAGCTGTTTCATTTGAACCAGTTGCTTGATTGTAGGCTTGGTGGGAAACATTCCACGTCCATCTTTCCCAAGCTTTCATAAAGCAAAAACCAGTGGAGATTCATGTCAATTGAAGGTGCCAAGAATAAGTTCGCCTGCAGCCATGTCAGAAGCATCTTTGGGGGTGTCTCTTCAACCACTGTAAATATCTTTTTTTTTTTTTTTTTTAGAATTTAATTTAATGAGGTCATTGATGGGTTTGGGTGAAATTTGATAAATGTGTTTCTGTATGCAGCCCATCCAAACTGTGACACATTTAGAAGTGATGTCATCAATACTGGGTACATTTCTTTTAGAGTATTCACTCCAGTTAGCTTGAGCATATTGGTGTAGTATCATTAGTAACGACAAAATATGCCTATAATGCATTTTGAAGTGAAAATGTGAAGAAATAATGTTGTACACTTCCTCCATTTTCCTTTTCATGGCATTTATTCATCCAGTTTGTCAGTAATTAAATTCTTTCACTCATATTTAAGGATCTCACAGAGACCACCGGAGACCTTCTATCACAATGGCTGCATGGACAACATTTTTTACTTTCCTTCCAGCTGCCAATGTTCTGTATTACATGAATATTATTAGGATTTTGTGCAAGGTTCTTGAACTCCCCTGTGGGTTATCCGCTACTGTGCTAGGCCTTGGGCTAAACGCTAACATCAGCATCTTTCGTTGCTTTGATAGCGAACACACTGCAAGGGGGAAACAGTAAAGGGTGTGCTGTTTTGTCAAAGTTATGCATATGCCCCTGTCATGCCCACAAACCAGCTCTGAGCTGTCAGAACATGGGCTGAGAATCCTGGAAGCTGTTGGGGTCCGGACCAGGATTTGGACTGAAATCAGTGTTAAAATGGGTGATTTTTTTAAAAGTGATTGTGTGAGGGATTTGAAAAGTATCTTCACCTTTATCTGTCCCTCAGAAGCTGTCAGGTACAGTCCTGCTGTAGTCAGCTGTCAGACTTAACCCACAGAAACCTGTCCCAGTGAGTCGATGAATCCACCGAGGAGACGTTTCAGCCATTAAATTTAAATGATCCTGGCAGTTATTCCCCACCGCCTCCTCTGCCCGGTGCCTAGCGGACACATCCCAGGCCAACTATCATTCACTTGTCCTTTCATCCTGCCTCCTCAACCAAATTTCCATCTCAATCTCATCATCTTTAACTCGCTTTCATCTTCACTCTGCTGTAGTTGTGCAACTGCTTTACACACCTTCATTCATCTTTCATTTGCTGGCAAGGGTCAGTAAACGTGGCAGTTCTCAATAAGTGTGTGTAATACTGTATTTTACTGTATTAAACTGAAATACTTTATCATACATAGGTACTTGTTTCAACAACAGTTTCATGTTGTTTAGCATTCAAAGATTTCCAAGGTAGTTTTCTCTGTCAACTGGACTGGGTTTCTTCTCTTGAAGACGTTTCGCCTTCTATCCAGAAGGCTTCTTCAGTTCTGAAATCGCTGGGGAGAGAGCTTGAGAATATATAGCCCCTGGACCATTTGCATGCTAATGATCTGGGTGGTCACCTGAGAGTCGTTAGCAGGGTCGTTGGTCGGGTCGTTGACCTAGTTTCTGTTGAGATGTCTCCCCTTTGTCTGCTGGGTCACATGGTGATGAGTCACTGGGTCTCTTGGAATGGTGTGAATGTTTGTTTTGCTGTTGGAAGGAGTGGAGGACTGCATTGTATGTGGGTGATAGGAAGTGCCTCAGGCCACCACCCCTGTTTAAGGATGGTTTCTCCAATTTAACATGGATAGCTTCCTTGACCCCCCTTTCGAACCAGCGGTCTTCTCTGGCCAGTATCCGTACTTGGCTGTCCTCGAAGGAGTGCCCACTCTCCTTTAAGTGTAAGTGGACTGCTGAATCCTGACCCGAAGAGGTGGCACGTCTGTGTTGTGCCATTCTTCTGTGTAGAGGTTGTTTGGTTTCCCCAATGTACAGTTCCTTGCATTTCTCCTGGCACTGTACAGCATAAACAACATTACTTTGTTTGGGTCTTGGTGTCTTGTCCTTTGGGTGTACTAACCTCTGTCTGAGGGTGTTGCTGGGTTTGAAATGAACCGGTATGTCGTGTTTCTGGAGGATCCTCCTAAACTTCTCCGAGACTCCAGACAGGTAGGGGATGGAAACGCTGCGGCGTTTGTTTCTCTCCTCCTCTCCTTTGCTGAGGTCTTGCTTTCTTGAGGTTTTGGTGAAGGCCCAGTCTGGGTAGCCACATGTTTTGAGAGCTGTCTTAATGTGGTTCTGTTCCTTCTTTCTGCCTTGGGATGTGGTGGGTATTTCCCTGGCCCGGTGTTGGAGAGTTCTGATCACTCCCAACTTGTGTTCCAGTGGGTGGTGAGAGTCAAACTGGAGGTACTGGTCGGTATGTGTAGGTTTTCTGTAGACTTCGATGGTGAGATTTCTGTCCTCAGTGATCTTGACTGCGCAGTCCAGAAAGGCCAGACTGTTTCCTTTTACCTCTTCCCGGGTGAATTTTACATGCTCGTCTGTTTTGTTGAGGTGATCGGAGAACGCTTCCAATTCTTGTATTTGAATTTTGACCCAGGTGTCATCCACATACCTGAACCAGTGGCTTGGCGCAGTTCCTGTGAAGGATGTCAGGGCCTGGGATTCCACCTTCTCCATGTATAGATTGGCAACTATAGGGGATACTGGTGAGCCCATGGCACAGCCATGTTTCTGCCTGTAGAAGCCTTCTCTGTACTGGAAATAGGTGGTGTTCAAACACAGGTCCAGCATGGTGCAGATTTGGGCCGGTGTTAAGGTTGTTCTTTCTGTTAGATTCTTGTCCAATAGAAGGTGCTTGTGGATGGTGTCTATGGCGCTGGCGGTGGGGATGCACGTGAAGAGTGACGTGACATCATAAGATACCATAGTCTCTTCTGGAAGTAGTGTGAGTCCAATGACTTTTTGAGCAAAGTCTTGGGAGTTTTTGATGTGGTGTGGGGTGTTGCCAACCATGGGCGACAAGATGGAGGCCAAGTATTTGGAAATGTTGTAGGTTACCGAATTGATGCTGCTTACTATGGGTCTGAGAGGGGTCCCTGGTTTGTGGATCTTGGGCAATCCATAAATGCAAGGGATGGTTTCTCCTGGATATAGACGGTAGTATTGTGGTCTGTCAATGGCTTTATCCTTTTCCAGTTTCTGTAGTAAGTCTACCACCTTCTTCTTGTATGAGCTGGTGGGGTCCCGTTTGAGTTTCTCATACGTGGCGGTATCTGTCAGAAGACTGAGTATTTTGGTGTCATAGTCAGTGGTATTGAGTACGACCGTGCACCTACCTTTGTCAGCTGGTAAGATGGTGATGTTCTTGTCCTTGGCTAAGGATGCAATGGCTCTTTTTTCCTCATTCGTGATATTGGAGGTGGGAGGTTTTGCACTAGCAGCCGCTCTTGCTAGTGCAAAACCTCCCACCTCCAATATCACGAATGAGGAAAAAAGAGCCATTGCATCCTTAGCCAAGGACAAGAACATCACCATCTTACCAGCTGACAAAGGTAGGTGCACGGTCGTACTCAATACCACTGACTATGACACCAAAATACTCAGTCTTCTGACAGATACCGCCACGTATGAGAAACTCAAACGGGACCCCACCAGCTCATACAAGAAGAAGGTGGTAGACTTACTACAGAAACTGGAAAAGGATAAAGCCATTGACAGACCACAATACTACCGTCTATATCCAGGAGAAACCATCCCTTGCATTTATGGATTGCCCAAGATCCACAAACCAGGGACCCCTCTCAGACCCATAGTAAGCAGCATCAATTCGGTAACCTACAACATTTCCAAATACTTGGCCTCCATCTTGTCGCCCATGGTTGGCAACACCCCACACCACATCAAAAACTCCCAAGACTTTGCTCAAAAAGTCATTGGACTCACACTACTTCCAGAAGAGACTATGGTATCTTATGATGTCACGTCACTCTTCACGTGCATCCCCACCGCCAGCGCCATAGACACCATCCACAAGCACCTTCTATTGGACAAGAATCTAACAGAAAGAACAACCTTAACACCGGCCCAAATCTGCACCATGCTGGACCTGTGTTTGAACACCACCTATTTCCAGTACAGAGAAGGCTTCTACAGGCAGAAACATGGCTGTGCCATGGGCTCACCAGTATCCCCTATAGTTGCCAATCTATACATGGAGAAGGTGGAATCCCAGGCCCTGACATCCTTCACAGGAACTGCGCCAAGCCACTGGTTCAGGTATGTGGATGACACCTGGGTCAAAATTCAAATACAAGAATTGGAAGCGTTCTCCGATCACCTCAACAAAACAGACGAGCATGTAAAATTCACCCGGGAAGAGGTAAAAGGAAACAGTCTGGCCTTTCTGGACTGCGCAGTCAAGATCACTGAGGACAGAAATCTCACCATCGAAGTCTACAGAAAACCTACACATACCGACCAGTACCTCCAGTTTGACTCTCACCACCCACTGGAACACAAGTTGGGAGTGATCAGAACTCTCCAACACCGGGCCAGGGAAATACCCACCACATCCCAAGGCAGAAAGAAGGAACAGAACCACATTAAGACAGCTCTCAAAACATGTGGCTACCCAGACTGGGCCTTCACCAAAACCTCAAGAAAGCAAGACCTCAGCAAAGGAGAGGAGGAGAGAAACAAACGCCGCAGCGTTTCCATCCCCTACCTGTCTGGAGTCTCGGAGAAGTTTAGGAGGATCCTCCAGAAACACGACATACCGGTTCATTTCAAACCCAGCAACACCCTCAGACAGAGGTTAGTACACCCAAAGGACAAGACACCAAGACCCAAACAAAGTAATGTTGTTTATGCTGTACAGTGCCAGGAGAAATGCAAGGAACTGTACATTGGGGAAACCAAACAACCTCTACACAGAAGAATGGCACAACACAGACGTGCCACCTCTTCGGGTCAGGATTCAGCAGTCCACTTACACTTAAAGGAGAGTGGGCACTCCTTCGAGGACAGCCAAGTACGGATACTGGCCAGAGAAGACCGCTGGTTCGAAAGGGGGGTCAAGGAAGCTATCCATGTTAAATTGGAGAAACCATCCTTAAACAGGGGTGGTGGCCTGAGGCACTTCCTATCACCCACATACAATGCAGTCCTCCACTCCTTCCAACAGCAAAACAAACATTCACACCATTCCAAGAGACCCAGTGACTCATCACCATGTGACCCAGCAGACAAAGGGGAGACATCTCAACAGAAACTAGGTCAACGACCCGACCAACGACCCTGCTAACGACTCTCAGGTGACCACCCAGATCATTAGCATGCAAATGGTCCAGGGGCTATATATTCTCAAGCTCTCTCCCCAGCGATTTCAGAACTGAAGAAGCCTTCTGGATAGAAGGCGAAACGTCTTCAAGAGAAGAAACCCAGTCCAGTTGACAGAGAAAACTACCTTGGATACAATGACCTGGATGACTGAGAATTTACACAGACATCATTCAAAGATTTGCGTGATAAACCAGAAAACGCAACTTACGTTTCTTTAAAACATCCAGACTTTCAAAACTAGCCGTTTTTGCTAGCTTGTTTTTATTGATGTAAACTTATCCAGCTCCAAAATCCCCTGGCAGTGAGACATCACAGACATGTCTAACATCCCAAAAAAGTTACTGAAATTCAAAAGGTTTCACTTTTTTTTAAAAAGCAACAGTAAACTAAATGTAGCTCGTCAGCTTGGAGGTAAAGGGGCCATTCTAGAGGACAGGACGCGTGGAATAGTTAGTATTCAAAAATAGGAATCCGCTTTACACTTTCAAGAAGTCAAAGATGCTTCAGATGTTGGCACATTTGTCTTTTTTGCATAGTTTGTTTTGCAGCTACAATACTTATTCCAATAAATTATTTTAAAAAAATGATTTTTTAAAACATGTCTGTAAGTTCAATAAAAATACGTTGATCACAAAGTGCCTTTTCTGTTTCAGCATTGTTTGGTTGCTGTGTCTGTGGACAGAGGTGTGCAACACAGTCTGACTCTGTTCTTCTTTTGTGTTCTTTTGTTGTCTCAGTGGGGAGTTGCATTCTGCATTGTCTCCATTTGCCTCTCCATTTGCCTGGAAAACAAATATCTATTATTGCTAGCAAGTCATGCAAAAGTAGAAGAATCCTTTGAGGGGAATCCAACACGGGAAGGGATCCAGAATCCAGATACTGCTCAAAGTGACAAGCTAAAAGAACATTTAGGGTTAATAATTAATCAGGACTGGTCTCGAAACAATCCCTGAATTCATTTTCACATGGGTTTTACACTTTGATGCTGTCAGTATAGTGACGTAAGTAAAAGGTGTAAAAGGTTATTTTTGTTGTGTCATGACACAGTGCCAACAGCGCTCTAGTGGCAGACGCACAAATGCTCCACGCAGGTTGTGTCTAACGTCTGCTGTTTGCTTGGATTCATGTCTTTCATTTGTCTTGCTTTGTGCGCCACATTGGCTCCTTGGATAAATGTACACAGATGTAGGCCCAGGTCTATGCAAACACGGCAAGACCAGACTCTTAATGTAGCGTAAAGCCCCAGAGCTCAACATTACCAAACAACAGAAAAAAGTCATTTCCATCTTGTGCTTACCATCTCAGATTTAAATACCCCTTCAGGAGTAATGTCCATGCAAATATGTGAACAACAACCCAGCGCACACCATTATGGAGCCTGTCTGGAAAACATTATTTCAAATCTGTTTTTGTGCAGTCGTGGCTGTAATTCTTGGGAAGATGACAGTTGTCTTTTTGCCTCTTTACACCACAACAGATGTTAAAATAGTCAAGGTGGGATGTAAGTGTAGTCTCCCGGGCGTCCAGCTGACCACATAAGCCGGAGAGGTGGCTCAGTTATTTATGTGCGTATGTATTTACCAGATTTATACATACTGTCCATATTCTATCCATAACATGGTTCATTAAACAATGAAGCAATAGAGGCCTGTTAACATGTTGGTATTGTTTGTTGGTGTCATTGCTTTTAAACATAGGTTTCATGTTTTTGGTCTTAAAAGACAAACAAAAATCAGGATTAATCCGACCAAAAGCGAGATGTACTGCTCCAATAGTGATCTATCAGTGGAAAAATGTAGCGTTGTCAAGACAATATGGTTACAATTACAGCTATGGAATTTGAAACCAGCACTCGGCACTGACAGCAATTACTAACGACAAAACAACAAGTTCGTGCACGTCCACTAATATAAAAAAGGGCAATAAGAAGAGGAAGATGAGGCAATAGAGACACACTGATATTAGCGGTGATCTGACACGGCAGCAGCGGCCTGTCTGGCATCTCTGTCCGCTCAGTCACGCCTGATTATTGGACAGTACGTAAAGAGAACTGCAGTGAAACAGGAAGTTCCGAGTCTTGTTCAAAGGACCACCCTTCAAAAAGACGTTAAGGTTTATATGCTCGCATGACTTGTTGATAATATTTTACAAGTCTGTGGCATTTTATTGATATTCCTCACTGCATGATGGCCCTGTATCGCCTTCACCTGTGCAAGTACCAAATTGTTGTATTAGTGATACATGGGATGGATAGGGAAGTCACCAGAGTGCTCATATAATCAAAAATGTGAGGGTTAGACTCTCCATCAATATCTCACACTAGATCATGAAATTCAACAGAAGATACCATCATGTTGGACCACTTTGTTTACTTTTAGTCAGTCGGAATGATACTGATGATGATGATGATGATGATGATGATGATGATGATGATGATGATGATGATGATGATCCTCCAGGTAATATCTTTAAAATGTTGAGTTAATGAAGCCACTCATGGTTTATGGTGAATAACCATTAAGGTCTCGTTTGATTTTGCTCCATCTCTTCGTAGTTTTGGCTGAAACCGACCTCATCTCAGCAGTTTGCTAAGTATTTTTTAAAAGACATGATGTTGTCTCATAAACAGATTCTTCGTGCCTTGTTTTTGTCCTGAATGCTGCTTTTTCAGGTTTCAATGTGTCTGTCGAGGTGTCATCATATCTACAAGAACCTTTAAATGGTGCGACATCACATCTCTCCTCAAGGTTTTCACTTCAACCTTGAAAGAGCATCTTAGAGCTTCCAGAAGGTGCTTTTATTTTGGAATGTTAATGGACTCACAGTACTAAACCATGACGTGCAAAATTAGGCTTTTAACAAGGTTCGGTGTTTTAGAAATAGCCGTGCTCGGGATCAGCGCTGATTTTATGTATTAGAAGTAGCGTAAAATGGTCCTCTAAGCAAAGCAGGCTGACCCAGAGCAGGATGTTCCACAGAAGGCCTGTGGTTAATGTGTTCCTGAGCGCTGTGACATCGTTGCATCTGGACCAGACGTTGTTATGCGCTGACATCATCGCGTGGCTGCAGAACAAAACCATTGTCTGTCAACACAGCTCACGACACGAACAGAAGAAAAATGACCATGCAGGGAGGAAATCATACGGAAACCAGATCCGGCTGTTTTAAATGATCAGAGTGGAAAAACTGGTCGCCAAAAAAAAAAAAACATTCTGATGAGTCAGCGAGCATCCGTGACGGTATGGGACCTCGGTCTATATGGAGGAGGAAGAATTGGAAATGTGATCAAATTAAAATTTAAAAATATATTTAAAAAAAATAATACAATTCTTAAGCAATATGCAGGCTGATACTAAGGGTAGTATTTGTTTATTGGTTTTACAGTTGGCTGCCCTTTACTTTTGGAAGTAAAGGGAAGTTCAAGTAATGCATCATTATCTCAGTCCTGGAAGGCCAAATGAAAATAAATCAGCCATGTCTCAATTTTGGTTTCCTGGATCGTGACCTCAACTTTTTAACGCAGCTTCGTCGCCTGTTGTTGCTGTGACGACAATAGATAGATGTGCTGCTCTAACCAATTGTTAAACATTAGAATTCATCTTTCCTTTCCCCCCACATTCAGATGATTTTAATATTCAGAAGGAAACTGGAGATGTTCTACATGCTTGCAGTCTGACTTTTCCCCCGCTGAGGGGTCGACTCTTCTGTTTCACGTGGTGGCGCCGTCCTTAATGAACATCTGAACATCTCAGAGCTCTTTAAAACACCAGAAGCAGGTGCGTGTTGATGGGGCCTGAAGTTCCCCGGCGTGCTGAAAAACTTCCGACTGTTTCATCGAGTGTCAGAAGGCTTACAACATCTGTTTGATTCCATCAGCGGGTGTCTGCGTGAGCTTTGAGGTTTCCCCACTGTTGCTGTTGCTCGCAGTGTCGCTCAGGCAGCTGCACACACAGACACCACCCAGCAGATCTGCTCGCTCGCAGCTCTAATTGAGTAAACAACATCACTCTAATAAGAATATCTGAGTATGTTTACACGCAGAATCAAAAGTTAACCTTCCATGTGTCCAAAAAGTCTCAGATCACTGGAAGCCTGACAGGGCAGATCATTCCCCCCTTCGTCTGAGATCAGAACACATTCTACATCTTCCTGCCACCATGCTGAACTGGATTACTGCAGAAGTGGAATATAGATCTGGCTCCATCTTAGATAAACAACTCCAAAATTATCCTCCCCATTCACGGGAACTAATGCTTGGGCATTTTTCGATGACCAGTCCAGCTTTTCTCCTGTAAATCCATATAGCTCAGCCCACAATTCCAAGATATAAAACAAGTCAAAAGTTAGCATGTTGACCGTATGATTCAGGTGCCACAGACAGCCACCTGATCAGGTGTGCACCTGAGCCCTACAACCTTTCTAGATAGTCCCAGATCAGATCAACACTGCATTCTTTTTTCCTCTGTAATCTTTCTTTTCTTTCATTTAGATCTTTTAGAGCTTTATTTTAGATTCCATATCAATATTTTGACAGGAAAAAAAAAAATCATTTGAATGACCGCACCATTCACGGTGCTGTAAAATGACTTAAATGCAGTGTTATGACTTTGCCTTAGTTATTACCTAAAGCACCACTTTTATCTCACGTTGCATCGGCAACCTATGACAAAGTAGTCAGAGATGCACTTACAGACATGGTTTACCTCCTAATAATGTGATGGTGCATCATATTGGGGTGCATATAAGATATGATGTGTCCATTTTTCACTAGCATTTTATATTTGTTGTTTTTAATAAGCTGTGACAAGAACTAAGAATTGTAAAGCAAAGTAAATGGGTTTTATGACACTAATCAACCCATGTTATTATATCCTCCATAACGGTGCTCTGTTTACAGTCATTAGGTTTTCTATATTTTTTCTTTTGTTTCTCATCACTACTCTCGTGCTTTCATCCAGTTATTCACTATCAAATGTTTGACACATGTGAAGCCTCAGTGGATCATAAAGAGGATTTTTTAAAAACGTTTTGCAGTTCAGAGTCCTGTAAAACATGTATTGGTTCTTCTTTGATGAATGCCTCAAGACTGTTTTGTCTTTAGTCCTATATAATTATACCTTCCATCACCAAAAGTGAACACAGACACTTCTCTTTTCCACGCACTTCATTTGAAAAGATCAAGAACTGTCCTTTCAGAGACAGATAAGTGTAACGGCGCTTCAGTATCATCGCAGACGGAGGCTGTGTCCTCCATTTTGGTAAGTGAAACTGAATAAAAACAGCAGTGAAGCGCTCGTTCCCTGTTAAGAATCATGTGTGAAGGTCATATTTAATCCTATCGGCTCCATTCAGTAGTGCTTAGTTGGCCTCAGTCTGCCTATTTGTCCATCCCCCAGGCCGCTGCTCTGCTGTGTCCTTGGACACCACGTTCACACTACAGCCAGTGTGTGAGTGCCCCCCCTCCACACACACACACACACACATAAAGCACATAGAGTCACACTCCTCCATATTGCATTTACCAACACCCTGATCAGTCATGGGCCTGGGGAATGAGTCGAGGAGCTGATGGCTTTTTTATCTAATACAGCTCCAACAGTTGCTGCATGTATTCTTGGATTGGTTTAACACTTTCAGAACGCTGAACACCCACCACCCACTGGGAATAAAAGGAGAGCAAGGCGGTGTGAAAACATTGAGCCTGCTCCAGGACACATGTGCTTCCCTGCGTGACCTACGCATGCGTGCTCACTGTTTCCATGGGATAAGAGTTGGAGTTTGGGTGCTATTCTTGTTCCAGCTTTAGGGATAAATGGAGGCTAATCGCCATTTGTCCCGAGCAGGAGGTTCCACAAGTGAGTGAGGGAGCCGCCCTGCCTTTCTGGATTCTGCTGATATGGGCTCCAGCGTGGCATCACAAATATTATAGCTCAGGCAGGTCTTAATTCTGATCTGGAGCAGAAGTGCATTTGAGTAAAAATATTTCAAACAATTCTGGTTTCAGGGAGTATCACCCGATTTGACTTTTGTTTTGCATCAGAAAAATGATTTCACATCAGAATTAAATGTTTAGCCTGGTCCTGAGCTAAATAATTAAAGCAGTTCTTTGCTACATTCCACTGCAATGACAGTGGAGCCACAAGCTGCTCTGAAATCAATTAGTATGTGAATAAGTACTGAAATATGTCTTTTGTTTCGTCAACTGCTGCAGCTGGATAAAATTGAGAATCTGAGTGGGAAAAAAATCCTGGAAAATCCAGTCAAACAAAATTAGTCACTGCCAATGTTTCCTTGTGCCAGAACAGGAATCAACAATGAAGGACAGCATCAATGGAGAGTTGGAGTCATTTTTTTTTTAGAATCTCGGCCCATCGTGACAGATCCATTTTTGAATCTCAATAGATTCAGGGAACAAACTGACTCTACAGATAGAAAAGCAGAGCGTGAGTAGAGCTCTGGCAGAAGCAGCATTTAATATAGAATCCTTACTCAGAACTTGAGGATGTCCTTAACTGTGGACAATAAAGAAAGGTTTGAGCTGTTGTGTTTCTTGCATGACAATCCCAGGAGTTTTTATACTCACAGTTACACAACTCAATATCTGAATTGATGTGAAACAACACATTCAAATGTATGGAAACTATGAAAGTATCTTATTATTCAATTATATAACACATGTCAAGTAATGTTGAGGCCAACTTTATTATTCATGGCATTGATTTAGTTGTGAGAGAGTCTGAGAGAAAAAAGATAGATGAATGGAGAAATTAGAGCCAACATCTGGCCAGATCATCATGTCTGCAAAAGAAAATTAAGCACTGAAACTCTTATTCCTTTATATACTGAAGAGTTTTTATTTCCATGTATAAAGGCCATCTGTTTATAGAACCACATCACATAGCATAAAGTGTCTAGCTTTAAATAACGGCTATGTGCAGCACCCGTGATCTTGTGTAAACTATGTCCTCTTAACCCATTCAGTGTTCAAACAAGAACAAAAATAGAAGGTAAAAGGAGAAGGCAAAGAAGGAACCCGGCATAGTATTGCCTTGGACAGCAAAACTCCAGGCTTTGATTGATGGAGAACTGCTGCAACCAGAGCACTGGTCAGGAACCAGCATGAGGCTCTCGTGGACGACCACTGCAAACAAACAGAAGGATTCCTACAGGGAAAAGGGAAGTTTTGTCAGTGGTTGTGGTGCTGGTTCAAAGTCGTCTATGTGCAAATAGGTAGTAGGCAATAATAGGTGTTAATGAAGCAACACAATATTGAACTATCAAGGTTTGATTCTCTTTAATAGCCAATAATCAATGGTGAAAATGACAAATGGTCTATGTGATTTTCATGAGACTGAACCTCTTGTTGACTGAAATATTTTGTATAATTTGAGATATCAACCATGACAAGGACCAGCAAAAATAGTGGCTATTAAAACAATAGATTTTAGTGATGAGATATCACAGGAACTTTCTGCTGATCAGCCTTGTGTCCTCTGTATCATCATTAATACATGTTGCCAGTTTTCCCTGGCATCATGAGACTGCTGAGTCTGCTGTCAGAGAACAGCTGTGGGACTGTCTCTATCTTCCCATGTTGGAACTGAACGTCCAGACATTGACAAAAGAGTTTTACCAGACTGTAAACCCAGCAGGAGACACTGTTTACCAGCTGTTTACTGATGTACAGCTGAGACAGTCTGTCTAAAAGATGCCATGCTTCTAAACTAAGCCCATTAAAAGTATCTTAATGACACCCCGATACTCAATGAATGTTCGTATCCAAGGGAAAATGCTAAAACAGCATAAATGTTGTATCAGGATGTTTAATATATCACCTTCATTACTTTTATTTTGTTGCTCAGACTGTCAGATGCATATTCTAAGTCAGAAATTGGTTTTGCTGCTCTGTCCCACCTTTTAGAGGTTGGAACCATATGAATAAGAACTCACCTGAGGTGCTTTCTTCATGGATTTTGACGTTGTCATCAGGGATGATGTTGCTTCAAAGATTCAGCTAAATTTGGTTAAATGAGGTTATGGGCTGGAACTTGTATGGTTGCAACTCTATAGACTCCTGACATCATCGCTTTAACACAGCACAGCTCACATGTAAGATATTGTGTTTCAGTTTTTGTGCATTTTCCCACCTTATTAATATGGATTATGCTCCTGGTACTGACAGGCTGCAGAGCCGCAATATTTCATCCTACCCCCACATTCCAAATCAACATAAGATTCATGTGGTCACAGATAAGAACTGTCTGCCAATATTAAACCAGCGCGAGGCCTCTGTCTCTGTGGATCGGAAAATAAGCTCTTCCCACCAAGTTCAGCTGAGGATGAATGAAATTACAACAAGCTTCTTTTTTTCTTTTAATTACACTGGAATCCCTGTAAATCTGTCAGCCCTATCATCATCATCATCATCATCATCAACATCATCATCATCATCATCATCATCATCATCATCATCATCATCATCATCATCATCAACATCATTATATGTTGAATGAATTTATCTCTGCCCTGAACACAATACATCTGTACTTCATATTGTTAGAAGCTCTTTTGCTTTTTATTTAAAAGGGAATTTGCCTTAAATTTCACCATTAAAGCTTGTTAAAGTCCAGCTAAGGCCAAAAGAGAATTATATTGGTGTACAATTGTGTCATTGAGAGCAGTTCCAAATTATTCTGCATTTGATTCAATATCTCATCTTGGTTGACATGATGGTTTATTTTAAAATTGGTAATATTGCATGTTGAATGTTTCTAAGGATTTAAGAATAAATGTTGAGTTAATGGAACCATTAAAAAATTGTATCTCTCGATGGCTCAATGGCCCATAACCTAGATAGAAAATGTTCATGCAAAGCTAGAAAGTGCATTTTATTGTGTAATCCTACTTAAATATACTCAGAAATAACCTGGCTGCAGAGATAACAGCAGGCGATATGATCTATAATGCTATATGTGCATATATTTTGCACGCAGAGAAACACACACTACATTCCCTCCCTCAAATACGGAGTTTTAGCAAACCCAGATGTTTCAAAGGCTGCAAGTCAAAGATCGGAGTATTTGTGTGAATGACTGTGAAGAATGTTTCTTGCTGGTTTACAGTTAAAGCAAACACTAACTTTGACCTCAAATTGTTAGCAGTTATGTTCAACCAAAGCTGTTGGTTAAGAGGTTCTTCGAGAAACACTCAGATTCGTACTTAAGAGGAAGCCTGTGTTCAGCCTTGCTGGTCTTCCCGGCACCTTTTAATGACTTTCTGCTGGATGTTTGGTGACTCCCCAGTGTCATATGAAGGTCTCATTCTGCAAACTTCTAAGCTTCTGTAGGCAGCGCAGGGAAGGGAATGATTGGAAAAGGAGATGAAAAATAGGTCACAGCTGTTCTCTATATTTTCCCAACGTTCCCCCCTCCACTTCAAGCACCCCAGCCAGCCTACGCAATCCCACCTCCTCAGCAGCCCCATCTCCCTGACACACACACCCAGACACACACACACACACGCACCCAACTCTGTCTGCTGAGTTCCAGACCTCACGTTTCATGTGTTTATTTTCTAGATGCGAGGGGAAGAAAGAGGGGTGGGGGGGCTCCGCATTCCAGTGAACACATGCTCGCCAGGGGACGGGGGTTAGGGGGAGGTGGATGAGGACAGGGAACATTAAATGTTCATGGGTGCTTCGCTGTCTGCAGCAATGGGAAGCAGTGTCACCACGTGGTATAACTCAACTTTACAACTAGGACAGTTAACAAAATTACAACTGAGTTTACTTTGCTCATCATAGAACGAGGAACCTCCTCATACACGAGACCTGTAAGTGTGAAAGAAGCTCAATTTAGAAATGTTGACAGGACGCGGGTATCACACGTGGACTTACAAAAAGGTCATTACTTGTCTGATTAAGCTTTGGAGAAATGTACGTTTCTTAGGGAATTTACGGTTGCGACCGTCCCTATTATGCTGTCTCTGTCCACAAAAGCCCCAAAGGCTCCTGTGATAACAAGGGCCACTCAGTAGAATTCTCATCTACAATCTAAACCTGTTATTCACATAATTATTTGCAGTCTAAAGTATTACATTAGCACCAAGACCAGCAGGAAACTTTCCCCACACCTAAAGGTGAATGAAAGCACATACAGGCAGGGAGCCATGTCTATATGAGTTTTACATGTTTCTGTCCAAATCTACATAATTCACAGAGTTATTTATAAAAGTCTAAGAAAAGAAATGATCAAAAAACAAATAGTAACATGAGCTTCTTTATATATAATATGAACAAACCTGAACATTACACAGAGGAGCATGAGGACACAGTGGCCAAGAGGCATTTAATTTAAGAAGCCAGACAGACAGATTGCCGCCTTACAGCCATCAATGAGATTCTCACCCTTAGTTGACAGTGGATCAAACTGCTTCATTTTTTCCCACTCGTCTTTTCATAGTGTTTTTCTCGGCCTATTTTCACACTTTGCAGTCACAGCACCAGTGGAGTGTAATCAGCCTATTGCAGAAGTGAAACTTGTCATGCCACTGCCAAGAGACTGGTAGCATCTTGTTCCCTTCTGCCAAAATTCTTATGCTCCTCAAACATATGCTCCCCCGATTCATAGTGCCTCATTAGGGAAGGAGAGAGTGTTGGGAGGAAAGATGCAAAGGACGGAAAGAAAACATCAGAATAGAGACTGGGGAAGAACGAAGTGACGGCAGGGAAAAAATAAATGAGAGCGGAGATGTGTAATTGCCTTCAGGTGGTAAACTCTGCTGTGACTGTGAAGCCCTGCGGTGTCGGGGAGAATTCCCTTCGTCAAGTCAAGCTGACTGTCATTCATGTCAAACACCCTCGGGCTATTCAGACATAACACTGCAGCCAAAATACTACAGCAAACACGAAGACACCTAACAGCAGCAGTTACCGTCTCCATTCAACACGTTGAAGGTGAATGTTATACTTTGTCACATCCCTTTGGAATTCACGGCACTGCTGTCACAGCTAGCCTTAGACATGAATAATTTCATGCACTGAAATTCATGTATTTTTCATGATTTGCACTTGTGTGTGCATGAAATGCAATACCAAGATTGCATCTTTTATTGGCATTAAAAAGCTATAAAAAAGTTTTAAATAAAAACCTATAAATCACTCCTTCTAATTGTTCTCTGTATGCATTGATAAAGATTAGCATTATGTGCACCTGCCTCTATCTGTGTTGGCCCACTTCTACAGCCAAAACAGCCCCATCTGAAATTGTGCTGAGGTAACTGGCACCCAGATCTGAGCGGCAGATCCTGTAATTTGCAAGATGTCCAGCAGATCTCCATCCGGTTGATGGAGATCTGCTGAAACTGATGCCCATGTCAACACATTGAAGTCACTGTTGTGTTCCTCAAACCATGGCTGAACCATATTTCCTGTGTACATTAGCTGTTCCATGTTATTAACCAAACTTGCATTCTATGGTTTAGGATGTGAATGTCGGATCAAATTATTTTAGAACACGTTCGCATCAGGTGAACTCCCGTTTTTTTTACGTGTGGATGCACCAGTTTATAATCAGCATTTGGTGTCATTCAAATTGCTAGCAGGGTTTTTCCTGCAGCAGAAGATGGGATGAGGATGGGATGCGTCATGTTTGCTGTCATGATATACATGGTCTAATGAGAAGAACCCAGGAAAGGTTGAAACAAAACAACAGGAGTGAGCAAAATCATGGATTTGAAGACGCTCTTTCACCCCGAAATCTTGCCAAGGCTGCATCTTAAAATGTTGCAATGCCAATCAAAAAGAGAGACACACTGAAACCAAGCGAAGTGTGCCAATAAAAACACATTATAGAGAGATAACAGAGAGACAAGCATCTGCACTGAGTCACTTCCTCTTACCTCCCTCTTTACTTCAGTGCTGTTGTTCTAAAGTTTGTAAAGTTTGGCTACCAATAAAAGAGAACCATGAATTATGTTTGGGGCATTCAGCAGCCTCTTTGTTCCTTTGCAGTGCTCTTTTTGCAAAAGCAAATGTATGCAAACACATTTTGTGACTTTTGATAATAGGTTCAACCTCAAGGCTGAGCTGATATCAGTAGAAAAGTCGTCCTTCATGTGTAATATTGATAATATTCAACATGTCATAGCCATGTATTCATGCTTCTACTCTCTCTATTTATATAGCGTGACTCTTCTCCCTCAGTATAATCTCTTCCTGCCCTGTGAGCAACCTGCAGAGTTCCCTGGGCAGTTATGTCCATTCTATCAGCCCTGTCCCATCCATTTTAAACATGGCACAAGTAATTTGAAGGCTGTCAAACTGATCTAAAATACTCCCAAATCCTTTAATGGTTGAGGATGATGATGCTCACCCACCCATAGATCCACATCTCCATCATACCCAACATTCGTGATTGTTCCCCTCTATTCACATGCTCTCTTTGTCATTCTGGAAGGTTCTGGAAGAAGAGAATAGGAGTGTGCACAACAATCAAGAGCTGTTTAAATAGGCAAATAGTTCTCAGTAGTGTATTTTGTAAAAATACACAAATATCCCACCATGATATCAGGTAACTAACTGTTTTCAGTTTGAGAGCAGTCTTTTTGACTTTCTCTACTTCCATGAGAGAGCGATGATATTTGGAAGTAAGACCAGTAACATTGAGATGTAACATTAGTTAGTTGTCAGCCGTGGGGGATCCAAAGGCTGTTTTCCATTCTGCACATGTACAGAAACTTAAAGAGCAAAATATTGATCACCACAGTGACCCTGACATGATGGTTAATTTAACTGCAGAACATCGAGCCATGATGAGCCTGGAGTGAGGGCGGTTGGTCAATGTAGTGGCCATTGTGCCACCAATTAACCTTTTGAAAGTTAAGGCGTTCAGCCAGCCAAGCGTGCAGAATTTGTAGCAGTTATCCCTCTCATTTGTGGTCGCACACTGCTTTCTGGCATAGCTTGAAGGATCTCTCTGCTGGCGGCTCCATTGTGCATTCTGTTTGCTTACTGCTGACCTCATGCTTGATGTCATGGTTGCTCTGAGGTGACCACTCTTTCTTGTCAAGAAGGCCCCTGGTTCAAATCCTCAAGGACATGCTACTGTCTGACGTTGGCATGTTCTCTCTGGTGTCTGTGGGTTTTCTGCAGGTACTCTGGCTTCCTACACAGTCCAAAGATTTGCCTTTGGGGATCAGTGAATGAACTTTTGGTGTGAGTGTAAATGGTTTCCATGCTGACTCTGCCATCAGCTGGCGACTCATCCATGGTGTAGTTGGGGTGGGGTCCAAGATGGATTGATTATTCACTTTATTCTTTTATACAAGTGACAAAAGTTAGTCCTCCGGCTTTTGTTTACACATGACAAATGATGACCATCATTCCAGACCCTCTGTTTTTCCTTTTTTTGGTTCACATTTTGGCTCTGGGCGGGGCAGTTGCTCCTGCCTGGTTAAATGGCCAGCACTAGTCACAGCGATTGGCTTTAATCATAGTAGCTGTGAGAAATATTTACAGAATCATCGTACTTATTATGTTCTTCTTCTCTCTTCTCTGCATTTGGGCGTAGGGAGGGTAACCCCTGAATTAGTCATTACTTTGTTGCAGGGCCCTATGTGAGCATTTGGGGGTTCGGTACCTTGTTCACGGGTACTGAACCAAGAGTAAAGTTATCATGTACCTTGTTCTAGTGCTCCAGTGTCCCCTGTACATAATGTTTGCTCTGCAGTACACCGCTGACCTTGGGGAATCTCTCTCCTTACTTGGCCGCTGCAGTAGAGAGACTGGGATCATCACCTCCCAGTCCAGTGGGCCTCTCTGTCAACCATGCACACCCTTGCAACACTGCCAAAGAGGAGCCAGCAAACCGATGTCACTGATGATTATGTATGAAGCGTATATGTCAACCAAAAAGCAAGGGAACAAGTCAGACTTATTCTTAGTGTTGTTCAAAAAATATAGACCTTTTATTTTATCATGTTGTTTTATTTGAACCTTCCAGGATCTAATGTGTGTACAGCTTAATGTCATATTTGCTTTTCAACATAGATATTCGAAAGCAAATGTGGTGCTGCTTGTTTTTATCTGCTGTAAAACGATTGCTTTTCCTCGACTTCCTGGTGGCCGCTGGCAAGTGGAGTCGCTCAAAAGGGATCAAGCCAGAGAAAGAGATGAAGACTTTGCATCTTTCCTTTAATCTGGGTTTAAAGAGGCTCGGAGAGAGAGCAAGAGTGGGTGAGAAAGAAAATGTGGCAGCAACATAGATAATATGACAGAGGCTTGAAAAGCGGGGGAAACAAGAGAATTACAAAGAGGAGAAACACCCGTATGCAAAGCATTTCCCTTCAGAAAAGACACACACCAACAGACATACACACACCAGGAATTCACCAATAACACCCACCACTTACCAAACTAACCTTTTCTTCTTGAGTTTTTTTTTTTTATATTTCACATGTTGTGCGCAGTGTTTATGAAAACGCAATACAAAATATAGAGATCATCAAGGTTTCCCCTTCAGCTAACAGTTTTGTGTGTTTGCAGTTTGTAGTCAAGTCATCGATGTGCCTCAACGTGGACACGAGCACATTATAGTGGTGAGACAGGCGATGTCCGGCAGCATCCTATCACAGCACTCGGTCGGACACAACAAACAGCACGTTGTTCCTGATCTGGCAGCCTTTACTGTGTGTGTCAGCGCTGTCACCAGCAGAGGCAAACTGCACACAAGATCTCTGTGTTTCACAGGTCTTTGCCTTGTGTCTATTTGAAATATGACTTTTGAAGTATATGTGAGGCCACCCATATTAAAAATCCATGAAGCAGAGCGATTAAATGGTGAGTATTACCGTCGTATGGGCCAGAAGAAGCTATACTTTGACTTTTGACATCATTGTTGGCATTGTTTGTATTTTTTCTTATACTTATAAATGAAAACTATACATTATAAACCACTGCCAAGAACACAGCGCTATACTCCTTTTGTGGCTGCCACTGAATATCTTTTTCCAATCCTAAATTCTGACCTCAGTGGCCGGCCGCATCTCTTGAAGAACAACTACTGCGTGGGGTAGGATGTGTGGTTCCGTGTTCACACAATCATGCTATATTGTGTGCATGCATATGTATGTTATTCTGTATTCTAAGTGTTGTTTTTTTTTCTGTGTGCATATATGTGAGGGTGGAATAAACTGGTTTTCCTGTTTCCTCTGTGAGGCACTTCGTGTGGAAAGGGGCCATATAAATGAACTTGATTTGATTTGGTACACTATTTCAGGTTGAACATGAGCTAAATGGTGTTAGCATCTGTGAGTGTGACAAGTATTTTATTACCTTGCTAACACAATTCTTTTTGTCAACTTAAATGGTATCCTCATAAACAAAAGGTGCAGAAATCAGATGTCTCTCTTGCTAATGTGTTTTTGCAGTGTAAATACGTTTGGGTGCAATGGCGCAGCACTTTGGTGTAGCACGTCTCCAATGGTTCAAACCAGATTTACTGAAAAAAGCTACTGTTTTAATGAACTGCAGAAGCTTTTTAGACTGTATAAATCATCTGTAGACAGCAGGGACTGTGCAATAAAACCATCCAGCTTGATTCAGAGGCATTTATTGAGTCTTGTAAGTTGAGTGTTTGAAATTTGTAGCACTGATTATTATAATTTTACAGGTTACAAAAGTTCTATTTTCTGAAAATTCATAAAACTGAAAAAATAATGTAAAAAAAAAAAATCATTGTTGGCAGAGCAGAAGTTGGCTTCAAACTAAATAACTAAAAGCTAATCCTAAAAATGTGATAATTATCTTTAATAGCAAGCATGAGAATATCATTATTTTATACAAGAGTTATGATTAATTAACTCTAATGTGAGGACAGAAATGCCCCAGTGGGAAAGCTTAGGGTTAGGGCTCAATTCCTGCTTATTTTCTGTTTGTATGAGAGCCTGGTGTAAAGATTTTCATAAGGCTTCTTTAGAAATGGCTAGCCTTGCCCCAGTTTTCTATGTTTTCGCTGAGCTAAACTTCTCACATTAACAATGGTTATTGAAATTTCAGATACTGAAAGCAAAACACACCCACAAAAAACAAAAAAATCAAATAAACCTTGACTCTGTGACTACCAGCGCACTTGAGATGGTAGTGGTTCAATTAAATAGGCCACGTTTGAACGACTCCCTGCAGACAAAGAGAAAAACACCACTGTCACAATGATCATTCCGACAGTGTGAACTTGGCTTCATCGACTACCGCCTGGCCACGGGGGCCACTCCACAGAGAGAAGGATGGGTGGCTAGGCAGGAAAGTGGGGGTAGCTTTGAGAGGAAGTGTGTTGTGCTTAAGGAGATGCCATTCTGGGAGCAGCTGGTGTCCTGGTGGTATTAGATACAGAGGGGAAGCCAAACTGACAGAGAAAGATGGAGGGCGTCAAACACCCACAGAATCATTTCTGCCCTCACACCCTTAGTCTCCTTCCGAGGATAAACAATCCAATATAACTGTGCCATAGATAGCGGTGATGCCCGCTCTGATGCCAAGCCCAGGGCTCCCCAACCATCTGATATTGAAAAAAAAAAAAACAGCTCACACTGAGGAGCAGATCACATGGAGATGTTTTGCAGTTGGCTCAGTTTAAACTCGCTCCCAGGGGTGCATCAGTTTTCTGAGGGTTAATGCTATATTTTTGGCTGGGAGATCTCATTTTAACTGTTGAAAAATACATTAAAGGATTAAATCACAGAGTCACAACTGGCAAATCTGTGACATAAAATCAGGCAACAACTAAGCTGGAGTTAAAACAGCCCATCATGAAGAGTGTTTATTTGCACACAATGAAAGAGAATTCCCGGGATGATTATGATTCTAAAAGAACAAGTTTTAAAGTTCATGGACAGGCACACAAAAAAGTTAAGATTACGATTACCAGCCTGTTGCTCAGTGCTCACAATGGCTCCAAAAGCAGAACATAAAAACAGTAACCAAATACAAATACATAAACTTGTCTGTTGTTGCATTGAGGAGGGTTTTTATGGATCCTTGGGGTGTGACATTAAACCGGTGGGGCTAAACAACAAAGTAAAATGGTGCAATTCACCACTGGGGGGCCTTCACTCCACTCATAATCTGGCTGCTGTGAACTCCTTTGTAGACAGAAAGTCCGGTCGCATAAATTATCCACACTAATTAAGTCGCAAGTGTAGTCTATTTTATATGCACATGCAAACGCAGTAATTGGTACCACGACTGGCAAGTATGAAGAATTTTTATGAAGAATGAAAAATACAAATGTCTCAAATTCCACTGCCCCCAAGCATTACTTTCATTTACAATCAGACAGACAATCATTCCATAAATGTACAATTCATTTAAAGATAATCAAACTTGGTACATTCTGGCTTTAACATCGATTTGATTAAAACTGCATGGATATCAGGAAGCTAATCAGCATTGCATTATGGGTAACCTCCCATTGACTGAACTTAGCCTGACACTAGTTAGTGATGAGTGAGATAAGAGAGTTTATTTTCTGCTTTATTCAGCATACTTATATACGTCAATAGTGAGTGCATCATGCATGTGAGGCAGTATATATAGTGGTAAGAGCTGAATCCTCGTGCAGCTGATCACACTTGATTACTGATGTTATGAGAATCAATGAAGAATAAATCAATTCTAGATGTCTCAACACAGTCATGTAGTATTGATAGTATCAGTACAATTTTAATATTTTTATTACATTTCTGTGTTTTTAAGCAATTTATGTAAGTTATCTATTTACAGGTACCTAATTTTATTTTTCTGATTTCTATCGCCAAGCTAGAGAATGTATGAGTCACTGCAGTATACGGTCATTTTGCAAGAACTTCAATGTGTCCTTGTTTTCTACGCATTTAGAAAGAGATTGTTCTCTCCTCTCAAATCCACAGATGATATTTGGCAACACGGTGTTCCTGCGTCTGTAACCTGTAGCAGCTACACGCTGTCAAATCATTGTGGCCCATATAGATTTTCAATAAAACTGGAATAAACAAAAAAGAGTATTTAGAAAACAATGTAGCAGTATTCACATTGTTATTATGTTTAAATAAGCCGAAGAAAGGAAACAGATATACGGAAAAGAAGAAATTAGATTTAGCCTGTAATAAAAAAAAGAAAGAAAACATAATCGCTGAAATACCGGCTGAGATCCATCTAGATGCTGCCCTTTTGTTGATTACCACAATTTCACAGTTCATGCAAAAGTCATTTAAAACCTAATTAAAACAGATTCACACTGCATTCCCCCTCATTTCCACAGATCACAGGGAACCGCCAGTCGAATTACAAGGTAAGATCTGGTAATTACCTCCAAACCAGGCAAAAAGAGAGAAAAAAATTCTGATCATTATGTGATTTCTCCACTCAGTTTATCTAAGTTTGTTAGACTGCCAGAGGATTACAGAAAAAAACCTCTGATGGGGAAAAGAAATAATGAAAGAGAGAGCAAAATTACAGGAAATGCACAGAATAATCAGCACACCAAAGGTGATGAGTGGATTCTGGATTCTGGATTTAAAACACATGAGAGCAGCAGACATGGGATGAAACAGGGATGAAAGGGCAGGTGTGTGCGTCCAAATGAAAGAGGGCCAAAGCCATGAAAGTAAGGAGGTCAAGAGTGAGCAGCAAGTTTGAATCCGTTTGGGTGACCGCTCATTTATCCTGCAGAACTGATGAGCGAAGTTATGCTGCTCATTACGAATGGGTGACGGCACTTGAGACTGGTTTAGTCAGACCTTAGTAGAAGTAACGGCACTTGTGATGTGAAACGTTTTGCTCGGTTCTAACTGGCAACCTGCCGAAGCGCTACTGTCTTTGTGATTGGGAGATCAGTGGCGCGTGGAGCAACAAGCCAAAAGACAAAATCACAACATCAACTCCACTTTAGAGATGAGAATATTCTGGCTGGACTACTGAAACACTGAAATTAAAATGATTCCTTAATATCTGGTGACATATCAGGGCCATTTGAGGATAACTTCAAACACATTTCTTCCATACGGCTCCTTTAATCTGTCTAAAATTCATTTACCTTCCACACATAGTGGCAAAAGCAAATGAACTTTGCTGAGTGTGAGACAGATCAGCGCCCGTGCTGGTTTTAATATCTAATTTGAATTATGTATACAAAGACATATTTTTACCAGACAAGTTGGAGAGCTTGGTTATTCAGAGACAAGCTGCTTTGGTAAAGGCATCTGTGTTAATTGGTTATTTCATATTTCTGCTCCAGATTACTCCAGATGATAAAACGCTGTATTAACAGCAACTGACAAGAACATTGTTGTAAGATGTGTAATTTTTACATCCCAAGGCTCCTTTTTGTAGCTGCTTTTGAGTCTCTGCATTGATGCTGCTCTCTGCTGCCAGTTTTCTCTGCCTCCATGTTCTTTGACATGCTACCTCCTGATATTCTAATTTAAAACAATAGTCGTACTGCAATTGAACGCATCAGAATTAGTGAGTGATTGCTAGAACACTGCATGGAACAGTTTCATCATTACCATCAGAGCTGAACATGACTGTCATCTCAGAGCCAATTCCAGTGCTGGTTCTGTGCACCTACGATTTAGCAAGAAATAAAAATAAGTAATGGACTAAATAGTAGTTCCTTAGTGCTTAGCCTTGATTCACATACTTCCCAGCCATTTTATATATTTGCTGCAACCCCAGGCACATTGGCAACATGGTGCTATTTAACAGAAACCAGTAAACACTGCAGTTATTTTCCCACAGCTCGAAACAGATGGTCAAAATGGACTTCCAAAAACTTCTGACATGCACAGCCGACAGACTGAAAAAGATACTTACTTACTGGGAAGTAATGAGCTTCCAATTTGTTGAAGAATGGTTTGTCTGATAAGAGGGGGAAAAAGAACAGACTAAGTCAGAAACGGGTGATCAGGCAGCTAGAATGACCGGGGGGTGGGGGGGGGGGGGGGGGGGGGGGGGGGGGGGTGGCGTAAATGAATATTCTGAGCATCTGTTGTCGGAGCTGATGATGATGCCTCATTATTGTCATCATTAGAGACGCACAGAATGACAGAGAAGCTGGCATGGTGAGAATAATAAGGCCATGAAGAGAAAACATGTGACGCATTTACAGCACATCCAGACGGATGAAGAGTTTACCAACCACTTTTATTATAAAAATGCTTCAACGTTCTAGAGATGAAACTTTATCGATCCCTTTGGAGAAATTGGCTTTCTAAGATTTGGCTGGAGGGGGAAGAAAACTCAACCAAGAGCTCTAAACATCAACATAAAGTTAGCCATAAAAAAAACAAGGAAAGTAAAAATAAGCAGTAACTGTGCACCATGAAAAAGAAGCACCTCAGCATCGGAAGTGTGAGTGGTTGTGAAATGTTATTCTGTCACAGCAACATTAGCTACAGGGCAAGGCCTCAGTGGGCACATGGGCTTGGGTTCAAAGGTCATGAAGTTGAAAGGCCAAATTTAAAGCGGGACCTTCAGAAACCGATAACTGATTAAATGTTTTTAATCAAGCCAACACAGCAGCTTGTATCTGTCAGAACAGATTTAGCAGATTCTCATTATGGTTTCTTTGAATTTGTCTCTTTCATTGACTGGAATGTTTTTGAAAGCCTGTTTGAAACTTCAGACCTTTGACTTGCGTCTCCAGCTCTTGTATCAAACTCTCAGGCTCAACTTTTTACAGTGTGAACTCTGAATGAAGACCTGATTATCACTGATTATCAGTTCACTGGTTTAACATTTGAGGCAGAAAATCATGAACCCAAAGAGAGGAAGCGTGAATCAGCACAAGGTGAAAGGTACAAGAAATAGAAAAGAGGAAAAATACAATAAAAGAAAAAGACAGAACTTGCTGGGACAAAGGCGTTGATTATTTTTATCAGTGTTCACACAGGTTAGACCTTCAAAATGCTTACGTTGCTAGGAAACACAGAGCTTAGATAATTAACTAACTGCTGTAATGCAGTGCTCACTTTTGAAGTTGTATTGCTTTAGACCACAAATCCAGTCCTCGGGGGCCGAAGACAAGCCAGGTTTTCTGTCCTAACGGGGGAAACAGATAGATAGAACAGATAGATAGTAGAACAGATGGTAGAAGGTAGAACAGAAATCAAGGCTGGGCTTTGACCCCAGAGGACTAGATTTGGACACCCCCGCTTTAAACAGCATCATAAAAATATTGTCCCACTCTGCTTCAGGTGCAGGCAGTTTCATGCCAAGACATTAAATTGAAAACAACTGATAACTCAAAACACTGTAGCAGAACAGCAAATCACAATACCTGTGCAAAAAGAGCAGCTACGTTCTGGTAAACACTCTCTTAAAATATAACTTTAACATTAGCAAGCCAAGAAGCCAAGCCATCCTTCTGTACATAATTTTAATTTCTGTATATACTGTACGATGTACATAGCAATGTACATAATATAAGAGTCTTTTTATTTTATTTTTTTTCTTTTAGTACTTTTCTGTATTGTACACCACGGGCTACCGCTGTAACGTGTAATTTCCCCGATGTGGGATCAATAAAGTCTTTTATCCTTTATCCGTTATCCTTATCCAAGAAAAGAGAATCATTTATCAGGCAAAAATGTAAATCCTCTTATTAATATGAGAAATCCTTTAATTGCTCATGTTGAATTGTCCAGCATGATGATCAGAAGTCAGGGTGAGCTTGGGACGGTTCTCTCCCATCAGCACAGAGCAGCAGGTCTAATAGTCTGATACTGGTTCTGCTGGCCATAATGGGTCAGACGGTGGTGTTCAAGAGGAAAGATCATAATCAAGGAACCAGAATCAGGCCTCAGGAGAGAGAATAACCCCTGCACAGATGCACTGACCACAGGGGGGATTGGACGAGTTTCTTTCCGTTATTTTCTCATTACATGACCGATTGGCTTATATCACACTACTTTTTATGACTTTATGGCACCATTACACCACAAAATATGAGGTAGAAGTAACCAGAAGCATTTGGAAATAAAGAAAAGAAAAAGAAAATGATTGCAGTAATTTTTCAGAGATGTGAAATTTGTGTTTCACAGCATGTTGAAAGTTGCAAAATTACTTTGGCTTTCCAATAAGTGAGCGAGTCCGCCCTCAACAATGGTGGGGCTTTCTGTTTTCATAAAGCACACAGCTTTGTGTTCGCTTCTCAGGGATTTGGACTGCAATGATCTGTGGTGTGAAAAACAGCCTTCATATATTAATAATCTGGTGCCAGCCTGTCTGCACAGCGATGTAGCTTGATGGAGAGATAGGAGAAGAAATACGGTCGGAAATCAATATGTCCGATCTCTGGACACACACACACACACCCACACACACACACAGTAGGTCAGCATATTATTTTATTTGTTCAAAAATGTGTCTTCTAGGCAACAACTTGTGCTTGAGCAAGTTCAAAAAGGAAACATCGGTGTCAACTTTTACATCCGGGCTGAATGAGTTGACATGATGTGTGTGTGTGGAGAGTGACTGCATCAAAGTGACACATGCATGACACATCCTCACTGCACGCTTCAATCTACTTGTAATTCTTAGTATTTTAATGCTGTATACTCAACAGAACATTGTGTAAATATTCAGATATGACCCCATACGTTTGGTTAGATGCTGCAAAATTTAATCTAGTCTGGACTTGAAAGGCAAAAATGGTCACAAGCATGTCCCATTACCTCATGTGCCATCAATCCATGTTAATGGCATGATGATCAGAGTATTTTAACATAAATCCTTCCCATCTACACAATCGGGTTAGTGAGCAATTGCTTCAGGGATGAACATTTTTATTATTGTTTTTACCAAAGACATCATTTTACTGCCAAGGCGGTTTAAGATTTCCCAGAGTAGGCAGCATATTTTCAACAGCAAATTCAATATCTCTGTCCAAAACAACATGGTTTACATAAGGTAATTATATAAAGCAAGATGGATTACCTGAAATAATTCACTATGGTGGGATGGAACCTGGATGCAGTAATGAAGGGACTGTGTTGGATCCTTGATAAAATAAAATACCTCTTTGGATGCAAGTTTTCCAGTGTCATTCACCTATTGGAAACCAATCAAGTGAAAATTTTAAGGTAAGCTTATTTGGTTTTTTACAAGTAGGTCTTTAGTTTTACGAGTAGACAAAAACCCCAAAGCAATGCTCCAGAAGATTTGAGCTCAGATAACCTTGACCCAAGGCTCAGACCATAATTAGCCTGTTAGGGTCATGGTTTGTTTACAATCTTTTTTGCAAAAGGCCAAATTTCAAAGGTTTTTAAATACTCATACTCTGCTAATCTGGTCCCAACAATCAGCAGCCTTTGGTTCTTCAAAGCAGTTGCCTAGCACCCTGAAACTGAAAATGATTGACACCTAGAAAGCAGAAGAAGACCAGATGATAGCAAAGTGTTTCCAGGCCCCATTTCCTCAGTTCAGAATGTAATTAGGAAATGAAAGTTGGCAGGAATAGTGGAGGTCAAAGATAAGGTCTGGAAGACAACTGAGAGAGAACTGCTCATAGGAATGTTAGAAGAGAAAATGAGAATTCCTGGTTCCAGTTGTGGTTTACTCTTCAGCAGCGACACCTTCACAAATATGGCCATCATGGAAGAGTCATCAGAAAAAAGTTGAGGAAAGTTGAGGAATTTTTGATGCTTAACACGCCTCAAGATCCATCATTAAGTTTACGGTTTTGTCATGGTCTTCATAGCCCCCTGACCTAAACATCATGGCTCCCCTACCCTATCAGCCAGGTAACACATAAATTAATAAAGGGCATTGTTTGCCCCTAGACGTTAGCTGTCGGGCTATAACTTGCATTAAATACAAACCAAACAGCCAAGCCTAAATTAGCCATCTGTCCACCTACTTAACAAGCAAGATGCTGGCCAAAATCAATAACAAACATAATGTAATGACCAACAAACAACAAATCTCTGTAGAATGTGTCATTGGTACATTAAAGCCATCCGTGCTACAGCAAAATATTCAATATTCTGTATTTTTTCGTTAAGGCTACATAAATTAAGACTTTCAGTATTTGATAATCGATCTGCTAAATCACAATGTCAGTATTATCTTAATATGCTGTTGATCTCTTTTCTTTTACTTCCTGCTGCCTAGAGAAGAGAGGATAAGAAAGGGAGCCACAGCAGGTAAGGAGGAAGATGAGGAAGAAAGGTCCAGACCAGAGTCATGGTCACCATTCAGGGCCAGAGTTTAAAGTTGGGCTTGACCGCTTTGACTGAAATGTCTTCAAAGCTGTCCTGGGTTTATTTTAACTACGCAAAGTGGTTTGGAACTACTAAATCAGGCTTGTTATATGCATATTGCTATATTCCGTGTAACAACATTATCTACCTGAGACCTTCATTGGGGGTTTTAACTGCATTAGACAAAATCACCTTTAAACTGCTTTAAAGGCTGAATCTGTCTTTAGTGTTGAGGTAAATCCTTTGCAGGGTGTCACAATTACTGACATGTAGCTCATTCTGTTGAAGATACAAGTAATGGGACATTTCATTCAATAACATTTGTGAACCTCAGACCTAAAATGACTTCAACTAAGTGTTTCGTTTTTCCTCTGTGGTGGAATTCTCTGTTGATGCCAGAGTCCCTTCAACTTTGTATATTGTTTCCCTGCTGCATGCAATGTCATCATCAGAAAATAAGTCTCCGCTGAATGTCTACAGTGTAAAACATAAATGCAACCTCAAATCATATATTCTTTTACACTATGTCACGGTACTCATATTCATGTTCTTTATCATCACCCAACATGTCAGCCTCCTTCTTACTATCTGCTTTCCACCCTAGCCTTCCCGCCACTCTCTTCCCTCCCTGATTCAGGGCAAACAACAGACACCAAGTCACTGGCAGTGACAGGTGACGCTTTGGATGAAAGGCCTCGACTCCAACTGCTGTCACAGCACTCAGCAGAAAAGAGAAAGAACCAAAAGGAAGAAAGGTTTTAGCTGGATGGGAATGGAGGGAGGTGAGGAGTGAGCGGAGGTGGAGATGTGAACTGAAGTCGTGGAGTGTCGCCTCCGGGGTGCTGAGCCTCTAATTGACTGCAGTGGGTTGACGGTAGCTCTTTGTGACTGTCACTTCAAACACACTCCCACTGTGTATTTCTATAGTTGTGAGGGCCTTCTGTTACTTTCACTCACTCTGACCTTAATCCTTGCTGAAACTTTATATAAATTTCTAATTTTAGAAGTCCAAACGAAAAATTCTGACAGTGGAATTTTATATGAATTTGGCTCATTCAGACAGACGAATGTTTTCTCTTGCAATGGAAAATTTAAAGATGCTACAGCAAGAAAAAGAAAACAAATTGCACATTATTCTAATTGCATTCACAATTTCATTAGAAATATATCAGAAAAAGAATGAAGTATTTTCTGTCTTCGGACAAAAAACTAAACTTGGATGCATTTTTCATTTCTGTGATGCACATTTATAAGCCGTGTTCCTTTAAGTCCCAAGTATTGTGAGTTAAAGTAACAATACAAGGGTAAGAAAGGTTTGACATTTCTGGCTTCATGTAGGACACACTAGATTTGAGAAAGACAAGAAGAAAGAAGAATAAAGTAGTGATGAGGAGTACTAACCAAAGAAAGAATCACAGTCGACCAAACCAAAAACACAACAATAGATATGTTACAATACAACCACAGTGTATAAGCACCTCCTTCAGTATGTATGCTTGTGTGAGAGAACCCTGTCCATCATTACGTACCACCGTCCCAGCCGGCCCTGCTGGCCAAACTTGCCACAACATCCCACCTTCCCTGGAGGGTACAAGTGTCCCAGGTCCAAGCAAATACCTCTTCCCCGACACCTGAACAGATACAGACAATGCAGAGTGGGCGGACACCTCAGAAAAGCACAGCTCACAGCATGGTGCCAGCAGCAGTACGCCAAAGGCACAAAGACCGCTAGGATGGATTAGACTGGGACAGCAGTGGGGATCTACCTCACTTCACCCTTTATATGTCAGCACGTGTGCATTTAATTGCATGGTAAGAGGGATATGTGCCTCAAACGTCCAACTGCTGTTTGACAGTGGTTCTCTTTTTGGTTTTGATGTGAGTAAGAGGGGATTCCAGATTCCATCATGAGAAATAGCGTCCTATTGTAGTTGTGAAACAAGTCAAACCATGCATTTTTTTACTTAACATAATGATAATTTCTCAAATTCTGAATTTATTTATGGATATAATCAATGTCTCTGCTATCTTTAGTATTTCCCTCCTCTTTTGCTAATTTCCCTGATGGACACCCCCTAAAGGGATCAATAAAGTACTCAATCAATCAATCAATTTTTTATCTGCTTTGCATCAGATAAATTATTGGGGTGAGTCCATCTCGTGCCTGATCTCCACATATGTATGCAAGGTACTAATGCATTAGCAGGCCTTCAGATGATTCTGATAGTTCTCAGATTCCACTGTACACATATTTCCTTCGTGAAATACAGAGTGTATGTTGCCATGGTGGAAGACACAATCCTCTGTAGTCACCGAGCTATCAAAATCCTATGGAGCCCTCTGGTGACACAAGATGTCTGGGACTTGTGAAAGTGAGACGTTGGTGTTCGCTTGTTGCTCCGTTGTTCAACATTACCTTACACAGTTTTCATTCAAAATCACTGATAAATAAATCAGTGAAAAATGACATTGCCACCACAGTTAAACACGCATGAACACCCACACATGCAGGAACATCCAAGACACTGTCAACATCCTGATTCCATTGCCCTGTGGACTGATTTCACTGTCATGAATAATGCATTAGCTAAATGCTTAAGTTGAATTATTAGGATGTTTTATTCAGTGAGGGACCAGGGGTTGCTTCTCTTCCCCCGGTAAAGGATGGCTGGTTAGAGGGGGTAGGCTAAGCAGTCAGCACTCAGGCACTGTGGAACATGATGTGGATTAATTAGTAATGGTGAGTGTAAGGTGCTGGAGCTGTAACATTAATGCAGACAGGCTGAGGGCAACCATGCTTAAAGCTGCTTCCTCTAATCTTCAAGGGTGGTGGAGATGCCACAGTTTAATCCTCAGGTCAGCCTGTACCACAACTCAGCCACATGTCCCTTCAGAGACACCATGGAAAAGGGACAGTGAGAGTCTAAAACCAAAAAGATGCAATCATGAGGCACACGCTGATGCATGGATAATAAGGTAGTGGGTATTAATGACCTGGTTCAACCTAATTCTACAGAGTGAATTTTCCTCTTTATGTCTTTTTCTGTCAGGGGAGCTTTAATGTGCTTTCAAATAAACTGCTAAACTATTAATAAAAGACTAAATGTTCACATCTGCATTCAGGTTTGGTGCTCCACAAGTCTCATTTGATCAAAGTCCTCAGTAGAAGTTCCTGCAGGTGGGTTGGCTCCCTGGGTACTCACACTCACACTAGCTGACACTTTAAAGAAAAAAACGTTGGGTTAATTGCCGGCATGACCTGCATGAAGTCTGTCCCTGCCATCAACCTACGGGGTAGACCAGAGCACCAGCAACCCTGTGTGAGATGGCAGCAAGCATGGCTGAGTACAAGGACTGAGGAAATGAGGCAATATTCTTGACAACTTTTCCAAAATTTCATTTAAAAGAATATAATGAAGGTTTCACAGTGATTTGGAACACATGGAGCTACAATGAACACATCTCAACAGTGTCTATATAGTGTACTACTGTGTTCATCGCTAGTTGGTATCGTGTTTTGGATTGTTTTTCCTTACTATTTTAGTATAGCCAGCAGTGTTTCAAATAAACTGGGGTACTTGTGATGTAGTCTTTGCTCATTTAAATGCCAGACTATTGATGGAGGTTCAGAAAGACATATCAGGAACCAAGCATATTTGATTCCTCAATTTAGCACAATTAACTTGGTAATGAAGAATTAAATTCTCGGTCTGTACTCTGACCCCCGTGGTGTGAGGGGTGTGATGGAGCAGCTGAACAGGACTCATAATCTCCACAATTTTCTCCATGTATTATTTGCATTTATTTCGCCATTATCTCACCTCTGTTCTTACTGGGGCACAGTATCGTGCGGCTTTAATGTGGATCAATGTCTGGAAATTTGTTTTCCTGCAGGATTATACATCCCATAGGACAGAGTGCGCATTCTGCACATACCACGCTCGCTATATCCCATGTTCCAGCCTCTGAGAAGCTCTTTTGTGGCACCCCTGGCAAGTGTTATGCCATTATAATGCACCACACACATGCATTTTAATGGAAATGGGGACGCAATCTGTCTGGCTTATTTTGTGTTACCCCTCAGACACATCCATGCTTAATTACCTTAATCATTAAATTGTTGTAAACCATGCACCTGGTGCAGGAGCCATTTTGTTCAGATGAGTGAAAGAAGTGCACTGTGATCACCAAACTAGTTAGCCTGCTATATGTGGGGGGGAGCAAAACAGGTACACAAGAAAATGTATTAATGACACTGATTGTATTTTAACTGAATTGTGATTTTCATGATCAGCTTGAAAAGACAGACACATCTTGACTGGAACATCTTATTCGATTATCCATTTTTAGATTTCTTCATACATTTTCCCTTTTTGCATTTAATATTCCTATATCCTAAATAAAACCTGCTCAAACAAACACATAACAGAACTCAATATCACTTTCGGGACTTTAGGAGTATGAAAACGCAACATTTAACAGTCCATAGCACAGTTAACTCACTCTAAATGTTGCAAAATGTCCATCATCTATCATTTTTCAGCTCTTTAGTAATCTCAATGATGTATATGATAATATAACTACCATACTTAATGTACTCTTAAATTATGTGCACATTATTGTGTCTGGCTCTGATTGGAAGTGTGTTCTCATTTCCCATTGCACTGTATGTCAGCAAATGGACACGGGAACACCTGATCACACACTCTCAATCTGTTGCACCTCAACAAGAGTCTAATTCTCTTCCTGTGTGTGTGTGTGTGTGTTGTGTCAGCAGTCGGGTCTACCAGATGGTGAGCTCAGTGTTGCATATGTTCCGCCCATGCTCTTCCAGGAGGGACAATTAAAACACATGACTATTTACAACTTTATTTATGCCTCACTGTTTATATGGGGCATCCTATTTCTTCTTCACAACACGCAACAGATGCCAGTTTATTTTTTAATCACACCAATAAATAATAGGGGAGACATTGCAGAACATACCAAATCCTTATCGAGGAAGCGGTCGTATTTGTGAACACTGGCTCAGCTGTTCAGACACTCCTGGCTGACAGGCCACGAGCCACAGAAGCCTGAATTTAATGTCATCCCAAAGTTGTAAGTCACTCGTCAATGACACCCTACCATAGGCCCATCTTCAAAAACATTTTGTTTTTTCAAACCCATTTTTTTCTTCCATCTTCCCTCTTTATAAAGTCCAACAAAACAGGAAGTCTGGGAGACTGAAAGATTCTTGACATCCCTGGTACTCTAATTTGACCTTGTGGTAGTGTGCTTGTTCCAGCGATACAAAGGTTGTTAGTTTGATCCCACACTCCTGTATACTACATGGAAAAGTGTTCCTGAGGAAGATACTGAACCTGAAACTAAGAAATACTTCCTGAAGCGTTGGTGTATAAATGTGCCCGAGCAATTACTTGAATTCCATTGGTTATTCTGACATCTGTGTGCAGGTGTGAGTGTGAATACTGGTAATGTGAAGCAATTTGAGTGGTCAAACATGGCTGAAAAAACCCAAACTTTGATTTTCTGAATCTGATTTTTGAATTGTAGAAGAGGAAAGGAGAAATTCAAAGAATGTATCCTTTTGTTAATGTAAGTGGCTTAGAGCGTTCATGAAGCACTTCCAAACACAGATGGAATGAAAAATGAACGCAATCCCAACATAAAGGAATTTGACAGAGCAGAAGAAACCTTGCAGAGGTGATGACTGAAGTCTATCCGTGCTCTTCTGTTCCAGCGGAATGACTAGTGCTATTACATGTTTCCCACAGTCTCATAGATATTTGTTCAACTATATGAATACGCACCTGTCCAGAAAGATACAGGCAATTAATGTAAGTAAAGAAATACTGTTCAAGCACTATAAGTGCTGACACTAATTAAATTGACTTTATGGTGTTTAACTTTTTCAACATTCACAGCTGGATTTAATGAATTTCAAACATTTTATTGCCTATAATATTCCCGGAACTGTACTTTTTTTTTTTTCAAATAGGCAGTGAAGCATTTTAAATAGCGTGTCATAATTGCCACCTACAAGAATAATCCCAATGATCCCGCACTGTGTAATCAATCTGTTCCTGCAGCAGCAGCAGCCATTTTAGCCTTTGCTCACTGTGTCCTGTCAGAACCATGATGTACTTTAACGCAGAGCCTGTGGGAGTCAGAGGTGTTTGTTGTTTTGTCTGTGTGTTGTTGATGGCCAAGAGACAGCGAGAGGGAAAAGGGCACCAAGACCCCAGGAGAGAGCACAAATAAGAGAAGTCTGGAAGATGAAAAACAGCATGTGATGGAAACAGTGTGTGTGTGTGGGGGGGGGGGCGACAACACCGTTGAAAGGTTTTCGCTGTCTCCAGTGTTCCAGTATAAGTGACACTGGATTTATGAAAAGTGCACGAACACAAACACTGACTAGCCAGTAAATAAGGCTTTACACTTATGAAATGAAATCAGCAAAGCTGAATAGAAAGGTCCAGCATGGACTCTAGACATTGTACCTCAGTAGTGCACTGATTAGTTGAGGTGTTTAGGTTTGATTCACAAACTGGGCCAGGGATTTTTGGGCAGACTCAGACTGTTGAGCAGCCTGACCTGTGAGAAGGTACCCAGATCCTCCTCGCTGTATCCACTGATTGTAGTGTGCATGCTGGCCCACTGGCTGGATTCTCTATCTGGACTTTGCTTTGTTAATATGCTTTTATGAGGCTTTTTTTTCCCTCTGGCTACAACTTTTCTTTAACCAGAAAGTTCACATTTTCCTGTAGTTTTCTCTTTTGTCTTTAGCTTCATTTACATTGGAACTAAACCTTCTCAGCACAGACGACATGCAGACGCAAGCAGACTGTCCTTCTGAACTTGATATTCTTTTAAACTGCCCTAATGGGATATTCTGGTTTTGGAGGTGTGCAGCTTTTGGGTTTCACCAAATAAAGTGTCTTGTCAAATGGACGACAAGTGCTGTTTCTCTCTCATGCCGCAATTACCTGCAATCAGCATTTTCTTGAGAATGGAATACTGCCTAGTCCAACAACACTCTGTCGACTCTTAAAAACATATTAAAACTATTTAGTTTTATGCGAAAGCTGAACTTGCTCTAAAGATAATTATGTTTTGCATAATTCAGGGATTTTAAATTGAGCACTTGCTGAAACTTGTGTGAGAAAACTTGGTAATCTTAATAACAATCGGCATTGTATCACTTCCTCACTAATTAGCCGAAAACTTAGGTTATCAGCTTGAAGCTTTAGCTTAATCTGATGTAGTTTTTGGCTGTATTGTATCAGGGCAGAAGTCTTTTCTGTCTTTCTCAGCCTTCCCATGAGGCTCTGGCATCTCCCCATATTTCTCTCAGATTTCCATCTTTGCATCATCTGACATTACAAGCCAATCTCAGACACTAGGATCAGCTCGGTCCTTTACATCATCAACTCTGCGTGTGTGTGCATGTGTGCACGGGTGCCATGTGTGTGTATGCACGTGCATTCGTGTGCTTCCTGTATTGCAAACAAGAGACAAAGTGCAACTCTTAGCGGCAACTCCTGTGACACATGAACAGGCTGCAGACGTGCTGGAAGAGTGTCCTGTATGAGTCCAGTAACAAATGTTTATGTGAAGCTGTCCGAGCACACGGAGACATTAAGGTGCAAGAGGACAGGAGAGGGAGGAAAAAAGAAGAAAATGGAGCCTTTGTAGCTTCAGACATAGCAATTTGGTGTCGGTATGTCTGTGGCTGTGTTCATGTGTCTCAGCCTCTTCTACTCTCCCTTTCTTTCCCCATATAAATATATATATTTATTTTTTTAAGAAGTGGATTCATAGCATCATGACAAACCTATCATAATTGCATGTTAGTATTTAATACAAATAATACCACAGGTTGGCAGAGGGGGTTTACAGAGTCTTCAACCTGAGATGGCACACGCGGAGTGACTGTCAGGGACATTTATCAGGGTTATGATAAGTCATGACAAAATCATGCATTTTCGTGTCATGTTAAGCAAACTGAAACTGTATTTTGTATCATTAACCTGGCTACTTAGCTGAACTTGGCGGGCATCAGGGACAACATTTTCCCTCAAACACACTGAGAAGCTTAAATGTATAGTTGTCCCTCGGGCACTATTGTCAATCCTTCTAATGACGCCACTGTCTGTCTATATGTGCATCTGTGTGTGTGCATGTAGATCTTGTAGAAGAGCTGCAGGAAAGGTCACATCTCCCTCAAGGTCTGTGCAGTAATCAGATTTTTCCAACAGTTAAAAGAAAAAAGAAAGAGCAGGATGAAACAACAGTACATCATCAACCTGCCTGGATATCTGGCTGCAGCCTTGAGCTTCACCTTCTAAATGACCGCCTGCATTTAAATCCAGCAGCGCGCCTCAAGTCAGAGGGTTGATGAGTGGCATTTTGATATATTTAGTGAGATTTACCTTTAGAGCATAATACTACCACTACTACCATCGCTGCTACTACCACTACTACCATCGCTACTACTACCACTACTACCATCGCTGCTACTACCACTACTACCATCGCTGCTACCACCACTACTACCATCGCTGCTACTACCACTACTACCATCGCTGCTACTACCACTACTACCATCGCATGATGACCTCCGGCCCTGCATGATGACCTCCGGCCCCGCTGACCCGTTGTACAGTGTATTTTTGTGCTCTGTGTAGTTTTTCTGTGCTCTGTTCCTCTCCTCTCCTCTCCTCTCCTCTCCTCTCCTCTCCTCTCCTCTCCTCTCCTCTCCTCTCCTCTCCTCTCCTCTCCTCTCCTCTCCTCTCCTCTCCTCTCACCTCTCTCTACCCACCCCCCCATCAGCAGGAGGGTCCTCCTACATGAGCCTGGTCCTGCTCAAGGTTTCTTCCTGTTAAAGGGGAGTTTTTCCTTGCCACTGTTGCTTGTCTGGGGTTAGGCCCTGTGATTCTGGAAAGCGCGAGGAGAGGAGAGGAGAGGAGAGGAGAGGAGAGGAGAGGAGAGGAGAGGAGAGGAGAGGAGAGGAGAGGAGAGGAGAGGAGAGGAGGTCCTCTCCTCGCGCTTTGCAGAATCCCAGGGCCTAACCCCAGACAAGCAACAGTGGCAAGGAAAAACTCCCCTTTAACAGGAAGAAACCTTGAGCAGGACTAGGCTCATGTAGGGGGACCCTCCTGCTGATGGGGGGGTGAGAGGAGAGGAGAGGAGAGGAGAGGAGAGGAGAGGAGAGGAGAGGAGAGGAGAGGAGAGGAGAGGAGAGGAGAGGAGAGGAGAGGAGAGGAGGCTGTTAATGAGAAATAATAAGGCTGAAATAACACAACACTTAAATCAAACATACATCTGACCATCCATCCATCCTCTACCGCCTATCCGGGGTCGGGTCGCGGGGGCAGCAGCCTAAGAAGAGAAGCCCAGACTTCCCTCTCCCCAGCTACCTCCTCCAGCTCATCCAGGGGGATCCCCAGGCATTCCCAGACCAGTCGAGAGACATAGTCTCTCCAACGTGTCCTGGGTCTTCCCGGGGGTCTCCTACCGGAGGGACATGCCCTGAACACCTCACCATCGAGGCGTCCAGGGGGCATCCTAACTAGATGCCCAAGCCACCTCATCTGGCTCCTCTCAACGTGGAGGAGCAGCGGCTCTACTCCGAGCTCCTCCCAGATGGCAGAGCTTCTCACCCTCTCTAAGGGAGAGCCCAGCCACCCTACGGAGGAAGCTCATTTTGGCCGCTTGTACCCGTGATCTTGTTCTTTCGGTCATTACCCAAAGCTCATGACCATAGGTGAGGGTAGGAACGAAGATCGACCGGTAAATTGAGAGCTTCACCTTTCGGCTCAGCTCTCTCTTCACCACTACGGACCGGTGCAGAGTCCGCATTACTGCGGATGCTGCACCAGTTAAATCAAACCATATTCATGGGGGGGTTGGCATGTTTGATATCTTTGAAATGATCATATCTTATTTTATGAATGTTTACCTTTTGAGGAAGTTGCTGTATTAACATTGACTTGAAACCGTTTCTTCAATAACTTCAGTAAATTCAGGGTTCCTTCTCCATTTAATCTCTCAGCAAAGGCAGATGCTTTGAGCAGCCCTCCTGCGGGCAGCAGGCCTCCCTCATACACCGTGCATAATATGCATCCTCTGTACTGTAGAAAGATTTTCTTCACCCAGCAATGAATTGGAAATATAAGACAGGGAGACAGGCTGGAATGGACTGAGGCAACAGCCTGAGAATGCTCTGATCTTGATACTCAGTCCAAATCAGAAATATTTTTCACACCTTTGAAATGCAGTGGAGAATAGGTAAAGCTTAAACTTTATGATGCCACATTGTGGAACTTTGAGTCCTGTAGGCAAGCATTTCGCTGCCGTCAGGTAGGAAACTCATATCTGGGGCAAGTGCAATGAAACTGTTTTTTTTCTTCTTCCAATGAATGTTGAAAGGATTTTATTACAAGCTTCAGGGAATAGAGAAATACATTCAACTTACTGAGGAACATTTAAGCCTTCAAGTTTTAGACCCTGACATATACTAGAAGGGGATACAAAATATTACTACCTCGCCTTTATGACAATTTAAAGTTTATTCCTGTAAACAGACTCTTGCAGATGTATACTCCAGGTGCTATTACCTGCATCAAGTTATGGAAGATGCATGTTCACTACTTCAGGTTTAAATGTGTTAGGAGCTTATCCTATTTAGTTTTAGTATTTGTGTAATATAGTGTTTTGTGTAACCATTAGTAACCACCTCTTCCCAGGCTCAGATTTGGCTTTTTACTCTGTGATTGGAGCATCTATCTTTTAACAAATCAGGACATGGGGCCATTTGAAAAAGCCACTAAACTATACTACCGTACTAAGTAATGACCCCTATTTGTGTGTGTGTATGTGTGTGTGTACACACGCATGTCTTTCAGTGTGTGTCATCCTTCTTTCTTTCCCTTCTGCTGCTCTCAAGATGCAGCAGATAATAAAGATGGAGGTAACCTGTGTTACTGTCATCCTAGTGTTCCCCCTCCACAGTGAAAAATTGGGCCCAGTGCACCAGATGTGATAGTAGTGTCACGATGCTCAGTGTGTGTGTGTGTGTGTAAGAAAGAAGTGAGAGAGAGATTTGTATGCATGTATTCCATGTCAGGGTTGATGTATGTTATTATCACAAGGCTCCTGCAGCTGACGAGGCCATTATGAAACTGGAAATACGCAGCCACACACAAACACACACTTCATTTCTCTTGGCAATTCAAAAGTTGACACATCTGATAGGTTCTGCAGCAGAAAAACTAATATAAACTAATGCATTTGCTGTTGCTGGAGCTTTTCTGACCTGTGTTTTGCCTCTCCCTCGCTCCCTCTCTCCCCCTCTCTCCCACACACACACGCAAACACACACTCCATTTTGCATGTCAAATTTTTCTTGTCCTTTTCTTTACCAGCATTTTTAATACTAAGAGATGGTAAATATGCATGAAATCAAATTAAGATAACTGCTACAACAAAATGTGCTGTAATGTGCATTTCTGGACCTGTGGAATCTGGTGCTCAACCTGCCTCGGATGACATGCAGGCCCCTGAAAAGAAGCACAATCTGCCCAGCTTCATTTGTAAGCCTTCCAGCGCCACTGCAACATCCTTTTGTAGCTGTTTAGGTGAGGCTGAGACAAACACCTGGCTTAGCCCTAGACAAGAGAAGCATATGTGCAGCTTGTTCAACCCTGCTTTTAAAAAATGCATAATAGAAACACATTATTTCTCGGTAGAGAGAATCAGCAGAGCTCGACTGCTTGCTAAAAGCTATCACTGAAGTATCACTGAAAAAAGTTGGGAGACAGATTGACAGATGCATTTGCATGGATCTTGAGATCCCACGACTTCATCCCAAATCTGCGAGGTTCGACAATCTAGTCCACAATCGCCGACAGCCTCTCCTTGAAGGTAACCCCATTCATTTCTTAGACTGGTCTTTTGACCGACTCCAGGGTTTCTCAGGACCTGGCATCTTTCAGTCCATCACAAATAATGGCTTACATTTTCAAATGCGTCCCAGGTGTCCAGAATTGTTAGGATGACCTCTGTGGAAACGCCCCCGCTGAACATAACTAGAGCCATCCATGAGACACAATCCTCCCAAAGCAAAACGATCCTGCATTGGGCTTGATGATAAGAAACTGCCCAAGTCATCACAGCATCCATTTAAACTGAGAGTACATTGAGGCTGGTCTGGAAAGATCTGAAAATGTAAAACGTTGCTCAGCTGTTGACAAAGAATCATTCATGTACTGGCAAAGGAGGAATTATACCTAAATAGGTATATGTTACACTCATACAGTCTGTGCAATGCAACAATAAATACACTAGAATGTACAAAAATACTGCTGAGGCAGAACAAGGAAGATTGTAATCATCACAGAACATCTCCTATTTAATCATGCTTTCAGGATATCAACCTGGCCAGTTAGAATGCAATAATCAATAATGTGCAAATTGTACAAATAACATTTGGAAAGGGGAGGCATTTAGCAGCCAAAATCTTATTTTGGAATGGATTGGGAGGTTTTTCATTCTGCTCTTCCTTTCTGGCTGATTATTGGCTGATTCTGTAGTTTTCCAGAATCCTCACAGCTAGTGGAGGAACCTGGTGGCATTTGCAGATGTTGCTTAGGTAGTGCAGCTCCTCCAGGTTGGCACATACTCTCCTGGCCAGATGTTTGCTTGCATCAGCACTGTATCAAGGGTTAGGGTTAGAGTTAGGGTTAGAGTTAGGGTTAAGGTCAGGGTTAAGGTTAGGGTTAGTGTTAGAGTTAGGGTTATTGTTAGAGTTAGAGTTAAGGATAGGCTTAGGGTTAGGGTCAGGGTTAAGGTTAGGGTTAGTGTTAGGGTCAGAGTTATTGTTAGAACTAGGGTTAGGGTCAGGGTTAGGATTAGAGTTAAGTTTTGAGTTAGGGTTAGGGTTGGGATTAGGGTCAGGGTTAAGGTTAGGTTTAGTGTTAGAGTTAGGGTTAGAATTAGGGTTTGTGTTAGAGTTAGGGTTAGGTTTAGTGTTAGTGTTAGAGTTAGGGTTAGAGTTAGGGTTAGAGTTAGAGTTAGGGTTAGGGTTAGGGTTAGCAGATGCCAGGAGAATCCTGTGATTTAAAAAGTTTCTGTTGTTTTGACCATTCTCCCACTATTTCTTTCCCAACAAACTACACTATGCAACAAACCTAGATGGTTGAATGCAATCCACCTTTCATCGAGATCTAGGGTGTAACGTTTAAGTGAGTTTTTTTTAGTTTAGTTTTTGACTAGATTATCTAAAACATATGGTGTACCGTATTTTCATGACCATAAGGCGCACTGTATTAAAAGGCGCAGTCTCAGTTATGGGTGCTATTTCTGTATTTAAAACATACATAAGGCGCACCGTATTTTTAGGCGCATGCTGAAACATACAGTAAAAAATGACAACGGAGTTTTGACACATTTACTGAACAAAATATTAATTCTTCCGCCACAAAACCATCAAAGTTTTCATCTTCTGTATCTGACGTCCAACATCCCAAATTCCTCTTCTTCATCATCTGAATCGGACTCACCGACCGGTTCCGGTTCAGCATTGATTTTATGAAAGCTCTTCCAATACATGAAGACGGCATCATAGCCCATGCGTCTACATTCCACCCGCATATGGTGGCATAACTTTCCCGCCGCTGCCTCATAGTCTTTGTGAAGGAGTGTTCGCCTTCCGTCATCCAGCGCTCTGTCCGTTTCTGTGGCAGCCGAGAACCACGGTGAACGACGACTTCTCGTGCCGCGTATCGCCACCGTGCTGGTCCCTTTTTCTCCACTTTGTGGGTCAAAGGGATGTTAAAAGTCAGAGGGATCTCATCCATGTTGGTGATGTGGCTGGGCGCGGTTATCTTGTTGCAGCAGTAGGTGCAGAAGATGGCCGCCCTCTCCTGGTTAGGGTTAGGGAAGATGGCCGCCCTCTCCTGGTTAGGGTTAGGGAAGATGGCCGCCCTCTCCTGGTTAGGGTTAGGGTTAGGGAAGATGGCCGCCCTCTCCTGGTTAGGGTTAGGGAAGATGGCCGCCCTCTCCTGGTTAGGGTTAGGGAAGATGGCCGCCCTCTCCTGGTAATCCGCGGGGAGCCGCTGCGCAACAGTTGTCCTTGCGCGTATGGAGAGATGCCGCCTCCTCATAAAGCGAAAACACTAAGATTGCTCGATTGCCATTTTCAGCCCCATATTCGATGGCCTGCAGTTTAAAGTAAAGCTCATTTATACGCGTCTCACTTGACCGGCGCCATTTTAGGGGATCCTTACGCGTAGGTGTGCCGCTAATCGATTGGCAGAGCGTTTACCGTAGTGCACCCACCAAAGGCGCACAGCAGATTTTGGAACTCAGTCCACACACAAGGCGCACCATATTATAAGGCGCACCGTCGATTTTTGAGAAAATCTCAGTGTTTTAGGTGCGCCTTATAGTCATGAAAATACGGTAATAGTCTAATGTGGCCCCTCAGGAAAATGAATGACTTTCCCCTGGGCTAGACACAGTGACTGGGCAAAAATAGTTGTTCCCTCTTTGGAACAACATGATGAGTGACCTTTCAAAGACATTTGACAGCACTTAGTGAAGAACTGGCAAGATTGTGCAGGTTTTCTTTGGTGTCTTGTTCTTCTTGTCCATTCAGATGATTAGCAAGCTACACCTTTCTGCACTACTAGGATGTCATGCTACTGATGTGGTTTACATAATGAACACCACTCGGCCTACCTGCATAGGTCCTGTCCCAGGCTGTACCATGCTGTCTACAGGTCATGTCGACAGATGGAGATATTGCACAGCCATTATAAAACCTTTGTGACAAGCAATTCTTATTATTTTTAACGTCAGGACAAGGAATGGGATTATCATCATTTCAGAGATAGCAGCAGCATTTTCACATATAGTTGACAGCAGAAAAAACCTTTTGAAGAGAAGAAAAATCCTATGAAATCTCACTGACTGGGATGGTATTTGCCAATAGTGATCAAAGCAGCACTATAAAAGTGAAATCCACCCAAGCTTCACAAACTTACAGTTGTGTTTAAATTGAAATATTCTTTTCATGGGTACATTGAGTTATGTTTTTTTATTTTATAGATAGATTTACATGGTTTACATGGTTCTGTTTAGATGCCTCTGTGTTTAGTTTATTTCTCTCGCAGCATTTTTGATTGTAATATACATATCACTCCTTCTCTCTTTCTCTATGTGTGCATGTGTGTGTTTTGCCAGAGCCGGGTGGCTCAGCAGGGATCTCAACCTTGCCTCAAGGTAGATTATCCCTTCAATCCACCTTTTACTATCGGGATCAGTCCCAAAGCTCCCACTCAAAGGACCAGGTATCCACATTAAGTCCAGCAAGGTAATATGCAGCCCCTGCAGACGAGTTCCCTTCCTCTAATGATACGTATGCAAGGTTTACCACATTAGCATGGCCTCCCCGGCCTAATATCCATTACAGCTGTATTTGGTTGTCATAACATAATATCCAGCATATTTTCCCGTCTGAGTTCGGTTAGGTCTGTTTATGCAAATTAATCACTGTTAGTACAGTATGAATGTGAGCCAAGTGGTGAGATCGGATGCGTTGTAATGCAGACACCCATCGACTTTAAATACATGTTCCTGCCAGCGATGTGTGCTGAGGTCTAAGGCTGGTGAACAAAATCTTTCACAGTCAAATTTCCAAATGTGTAATCTAAAATTACATTAAAGAGACATCACATTTGTTCTGCACTTTCAGTCCACAACTTATACACATCCACACCAATCACAGGATATGGAGTGCTGAGCAAAAGAACCCCCCCCCCCAAAACAACAGCTGTTCAGTTGTCAGGGGGGAGAAAACATTATATTGGCGACATTCAGAAAGAGAGAAACACACACACTAATTGCGTGCCACAACCCAGTTTTCTTTTCGGAGGGATTTCACCATCTGCGGTGAGGCTCCTGCACTACACCAGGTTTGTGCTTGATCACACAAAAAGTTTAGTTAGGTTTATCCGTGGTACTTTAGGGTTGAAGGAAAAAATCGATTCGAGACACCACCGGCTTTAATGATAATCTTGGATTTGCCTTTTGTGACTTCTTACATTAAAGTTTTTGTTTGAAAAGATGACCAGAACCAGCATCACCATCAAAGAAAAGACACACTCTTGAGAGCTTCTAAACAACAACAGCACTCTGGCTCTTACATAAAAGAACATTGACTGTTGACTCATCTAGAAACTTATGGAAATGCAAATGGCCATTGCTGATTATCGTGCCCTCTCTAGGCCCAGTCAGATATGTGCTCTTCCTCACACGGCCTCATCACTTGTCATCACGGCGTTAAAGTTGAACTGTATGGATGACTGATGGGATGGAGGCATTCATACAATCGATACACTCCACTGCAATGTGTTGCAAGTCATTAGTTACAATAACAGATGGCTGCGATGCTAAATGTGTAGGATGTCTTCATTAATCACTAAAAGCAGATTAATGCCACCGCCCTGGTTGGCTCACTGAAGAGCTGCTGGAAAAACAAAATCCTAATTTGCCCCAAGGAACTAAAATTAAGAAAAAGAGGGGTACGGAAAGAATGCCCCCCACCCCCACCCCCAAAGGAATGTTAAAACTCCACTGGAGAAGTTAATACAGTACCTCCAATTTCTCAGCCAAAATGTATGAAACAATTACAAGCCCGGAAACAGAGGTGAGCTTGATTTTTTCAAAGCTATCTTTTTTCATTCCAGCGGGTACCATTCTCTGTGACTTCTTTGAGTTTTCAACCAATTTACTCGAGACAGGAACAAGCTTTCCGGAGCAAGAGGAGGAGACGCAGCAGCGGCAGCAGCCGTCAACGGGCGAATATTGAAATCAGAACTTAATCAAACTTGTCTGATGTCTTGGCGCCACATAATTCACTGGGGAATATTCAATCAGGCAAACAAAATGAGCCTGGTGTGTTTCTTTTCCCGTCAGATTCCCATGGACCAGCAGCCGTGTTTAACAAGCAGGAGCCCACACAGTGAAACTGATACGGACTGAGAAAACATCTGCACGTTGTTCACTGTAGCACAGCCAAGTCCCTACGCAATATGCTGAAAGCAAAGCGGGTCACATTTCCACCTTCTCTCTGAAATCGCTGTTTCAAATTTGCTCTGCATTTGCTGTGGGGACAAATTTGCTGCCACGCGAAGATAAATATTTACCTGTCTGATGAGCTTCTCGGGGAGGTGCATCAAGTGTTGCTTCAATAAGAACCGAGTCCAGTGGAAAGTGGAATAAGTCTGGTTCAGCCTGTGATTTATGTATTCCTACAAGTCTCACAACTAAGACTCCTCATTTTATTCTGTCCCCCCAATATAATGAATATGATCTGGCAGTAAGGAGTCAATAATGGTGAACCAGGTTCCTAAATTCAGGTCCAAATAATATGTCCACCTGCAGACCACAGAGGATGTAGTGGAACCAATGTGAGCACATTCAAACATTTGAGGTCTTGTCACCTTTTCTCACTCACAAGCTCCTCTTCCTCTCTCAACTCTCTGAGGAAGCGACTGAAGGAGAGACAGGTGAGACCATTCTGCAACATCAGGAATTGACCAGGAGAACCTGGACATTCATACATCCTTAGCTGGTGGGTCAGAGCTTCTCTGAGAACCATCTTCTCGTTTCCTGTTTTACAGTGAGGGGGTGATGCTTGTCAGCAGTCTTTTAGGGATCATCCAGGTGGCCAATAGAGCCTTCAACTGTATTTATACAGGAATTGTTATCGTTTGGTATAACTGGTACAAATTATTTTTCAATACTAAAGACATAAAAGAAAAATTGAGGGGGGGGGGGGGGAGAGAAGAGAGAGAGAAGCAAAACCAACATGAATGTCCCTTGCTTCTTGGTTGAGGACATCGGTGATGTCCAATTGGAAACCATCTCCATAAACACTGGCTGATTCTGTCATTTATGTGTTGCAGACATCTACCACCTCTTCCTCCCCAGTATCGCAGTCTTTCCTCAGGTGGAAAGGCTGAGAGGATGTCTGTGTCCATACCCAATCAGAGAGGAACAGAGAAGACAAGCACTTTGAGATCAGGTCAGAGAGGCGCAGCTTCTTCACCTGTCTTGTCAGATCTAATAGGATCACCTACCATCCTTAAGCTGCTGATCAGATGGTAATATCTACAGTCTGTCAAAGTGTTGGATGAATATAATCACAAGGCACCAAACATGTCCTCAGCTCTTCCATTTGTGCCCACTGAAACGCATATTAGTGTTAAAATAAAGTATTTGTTGAATGTCATATTACCTAGTTGTAGCCTACAGGCCTTATGAATGAATGAGAAGAAATGTAAAGAAGCTCCCATAGAGGATGAATATATGGTAAAGTCTAATTTCTGATGGTAAAGCTAATTTCGTAGTACCCTTCTCCCTCAGGTAGTCAAGGAAAAAGACACACACATGCACACATGCATATACACACACCCATACAGTCTATCTTGTCACATCCATTTGGGCCATGAGTAACCCTTTGGGAAGACCCTACTCACCATCTACGACTGTTAATGGGGACAACACACACATACGCATTCCCCTTTAGCCACCGTTTCCTCCTTAAGGAACCCCTCCAGTGTGTGTGTGTGTGTGTGTGTGCGTGCGTGTGTGTTGGGGGTACATTAAAATGCATTAACTGTCCATTAGTAGTTGCGTGACCCTCAAATTGCACAAATAAATCACAACTTGTTTATTCCACGGTTGGATTATTATCATCTGTATTGAGTCAGTGCAGAAATCCTGGAACTACTGGCCCAAAATTTGTTGTCACTCCTTTCATAAAGTGAAACACACACATTATATGGAAGGAAATATTTCAAACCTTTTTTTTCTTGAAGGTTTGAGGATTATGGCTTGCATATAATGTAATCAAAATATTACATACGACTCATAAATAAGGATATCTTAAACAGAAATGTTAGGGTTCTTAAAAGTGATAGCAGCCTCCAGGTCATCTGCTTTGTTGGGCGTGGTGTCTATCATTTTCCACTTGACTAAACGGATTAGATTACACTAGTCAAGCACAGGAGTACTTTTGTTACTGGACCAGTTTATGCTACTGTGGGCATGTGCCAAATCCTGGTGGAAACTGTAATCAGCATCTTATCAGCAGACAAGATATGATAACTCTGGCTATTAGTGCATCTAAACTTCTTATTAGGCTATTTACATTCTCGATTGGATTTGAGTAAAAGCTCAGATCATTTCAACTATTTAGTTTAATAAAAATAAATCTTGTCTCTGTCTTCTCATGTGTTGGGTGTCTTTGGCGTTATTCACTGCTCCTTTCTCCTGTTGACGTGTGAAAACACGTCCCACAGTTAAGAAGCACTGCAGCGCCCCCAAGTGACTTTTGGAGGAATGACATCGGGATCTCTGAAATCTTGCGGATAAAAAGTCTTATTTCCATTTTTGCCTGAAACTACACTCGGTTTTGCTATTATTCACCTCTTGAAATCAGTAAGGACTCACGTGTGTGCGTGTGTGTGTGTGTGTGTGTGTGTGTGTGTGTGTGTGTGTGTGTGTGTGTGTGCGTGTTTTGCAACCTCTAATAGCTCAACTACAGAGAGTCCATTTGAGCTATTTTAAGCTGAATAGAAGAGCTCTTCGACCTGGATGACTGACAACATTCACTCAGTCTTCATCAATAATCTATTTTATTTTTTATATTTCTTCATTCATGGCTATATGACCAGCTTATCATTTATTTGCACATTCCATCCATTGGTAAAAATAAATGGTACAAAGGTTCTGCCTCTGTAAGTTTGTCCCTGAGCTCCAACTGGGACTTTTCTATGTTTCCCCATTCAAGTCGTCTGTGAAGAAACCCTGAGACACACTGTTAAATCAGGGATTTGGGTTCAATGCAATAGAAGTCAGAAATAATCAAAAGCAGCAGTTGGGGAGGATCTGGTAGAATAATACTATAACTAGTCACTGTATGGTGGATTGGGGACTTGTGAAAATTTAATGGTAACAGATATACAGATAAGGGCATTAACAAGGAAACAAACAAAAGGAGATACACACATCAACACATATTGCTATACTATTTCTAACAGCATGGGACTTTCACTGGTGTGTAAAAATATATACTATATTAATTTTACTGTAATGCAAATATATAAAAACAAATTTCAGTCCTTATGAAAGTTTCTGACTTATTGTGTGAAATGTGCACAACAGTTAGTTCTTTTAACCATGTTGAAACAACTGTGATCTGCAGTTTTCCTGAATCTTTGCAGTATGTGCATGGTATCACCTCTAGCTCTGTGACAATGCAGTAAAAGACTCATTTTAGTGGCACATAACTTTAAAAAAACATAGAGATCACACCCTGCATCAAGTTTACAAGACTTTTTATCTTTACAGCTTACACTCATGTTGCTGCAGCCATCACTGTCTTCACATTTCCTTTGAATATATAAATTCTGATGTTTGAAAAAAAGCATTCCCCATGTTTGCTGGCTTTAATGAGCAGGTTAGATATAGTGAGTTTTGTTTAGGACATTCACTGTGATATATTTCAGCAGCTCATCAGCTGGAAGCCCTCATGCTGCTCTCATTTCTTAGAAGAGTGAGGGTGCATGTTTCCAGGCTGGCTTAAGCAGTGCACACAGACCTTCCCAAAAAATAATAGAACAGCAAGAAAAGCCTTTTCTCTGTGTCAAAAACTAAAAAAGGCAAAATCCTGCTTCAAAACAAATTACACAAATTTCAACAAACTTGCAAACACAACTCTAGCTGTGTGTTAAAGAAAGATAGATAGATAGATAGATAGATAGATAGATAGATAGATAGATAGATAGATAGATAGATAGATAGATAGATAGATAGATAGATAGATAGATAGATAGATAGATAGATAGATAGATAGATAGATATAGATAGAGGTTCTAAGATCATGGGCTGTCTTTTTTTTTTTTTTAAGGCAAATACTAGCTGTGTTTAATCCTGCTTTCTTTATGGCTTTGTGCTAAAGTGGAAGCTCCTGGGCATTTTGTCTCCATTCTGCCATTCTCTCATCAGCAGTAAAAGCCCTCCATTTACAGGACACGGAGCTAAGAGGGACTGCAGTGTGCCACAGGGCAGCAGTTACACAGACAGATTACCTGCAAATCCCACCCAGGGGAAATGGCATGCAGCCACATCAAACACACACGAGCGCAAGCGCGCGCACACACGCGCGCGTGTGCACACACAGTCCAAAGAGCCATTCTGCATCATTCCTGATGTGCGAGGGAAAATGATGGTCCTGCTTCAGTCTGGCAGGATAATGTGAAATGCGAGTCGACCACAGTAGAGCGGAGGACAAGAGTTCACATCAGGTCGGGGAAGTGCTCGAAATGAAAAACAATTACACGGAAAATTCTGTACTTTTTGAATAAGAAGCAGCAAATCTCTGTTAATTTAATCACAGTCACTACATATTCTACATATATCCAACACTTTAAGAATTATAACAAGAGCCGTAATTACCTTTAGAATAAACTATCTTCTCAAGACTGTGTAACATTAAATGAGGTTAGCAACTGAAGTAAAGTGTAACTTTCGAGTGACATATTTTAATTTGCATTCCAATCATCAGGAGTTCAGAAACAGATGACAGGTACACTCCGCAGAAGCGAGGGTAAAACATTTGATCATCCACTGGGGATGGGCTGCTCCATGGGTCATGAACACTTCACAACATGTGCAAAAGAATTCACTTCATTCAATTTTAATAACTGGAGTCGGGCAAATGTGTTTTCAAGTGGATGCGGCAAATTACTTCTCAGGAGGGACGACCATGAGGATGATCTGCAAGGTTCTGTTCAAGGAATCTGAGGACCGAAACAAAAACAGCACGGCTTAAAATCAGCTCACGTCTCCTTGTCTTCAAGGTGAAGTCAAGTTTTGCTAATTAGACAGTGAAAAGGGATCAGCCTCTGTAATGGAGGTTCATCTGACAACAATGAAAAGTGCCAAGCACATTATTCTGTTTTAACTTAAGCAGCCCTGAAATAAAACTGGATGGTTCGGGCTTTCAAATCAAACCCACCTTATGATGTGACCTACCTAAAATCTGCTGGAGCCACTTGGGTCTGTTTTCAAAATAAATGAACATGAAGTAAGCAGGAATGCTAGTGAGGCAAATCCCGCATCCTATTCCTGTGTTGACCGGGTCTGCGTACAGAGACAGGAAGACCATGAGGAAGCACGTGATACAGAACACCACCGGGAAGAAGAGAGGGACCTGTGGACAAACCAGGAGTTACTATTTAACGTGATACACAAAGATGACCATAAAAATTAAGAGTTTAAAAAAGTAGGCGGCTTAGGTGATGTCGGATTTCTGCTCAATATCTGACCTTAAAAGGGCGTGGGAGGTCGGGTTTGGTAAACCGGAGGTAGATTAAACCCAGGACAACAAGACCGATGAACAGCCAACGCAGGAAGCTCATGAAATTCAGAAGGTTGTAAATGTCTCCAACAAACAGCTGCAGCATGGTGAGAGGGTACTGTGGCCACACACAAACACACAATTAATCAATACCACTTTATTTCAGCAAAACTGCTTCCGTTACATGTAATTTCAGGCATAAAATTCTGACCACCTGCCTAATGTTGAGCATTCATCATGAGCAGTCAAGGCACAAACCCCACTAGACCCCTGAAGGGAAGCTGTGGTATCTGGCACTAAGAGGATAGCAACAGATCCTTTAAGTCCTGCGATTTGCAAAGTGGAGCCTCTGTGAATCTGACTTGTTTGTCCAATACATCCCACAGATGCACAATTAGATTGCGATCTGGGGAATTTGGAAGCCTCAAACTGGTTTCTGCACTCTTCACACCACTCCTGCCGAAGCTAAGACCCAAGGATTCCCTGCAGAACATTGTCCAAAGCATCACATTGCCTGTGAGGGCCTTGCCTACTGCCCATAGTGTGTTTTTGGTGCTATTTGTTCCTTGATTAAACAACTCAAACACAGACACACAGACACACAAACACACAGAGCTATCAACATGATGTCAAAGAATTTGTGATTCATCAGCCCACAACACCTTCTTCCAATGCTCCCTGGTCCTGGCCTCGCTTGCCCATTGTTGGTACACTCAGTGGGGGGCAGGGGTCAGCATGGGCACCTTGACCGGTCTCCATTGCTCTATGCAGATGCCTTGGTACCAGAACCAGCATTAAGTTCTTTAGAAGTGTAAGCTAGAGTTGGTCAGACCAATGATAATGGGCCTTCACCGAGCCGTGGCCACCAATGACCCTGTTGGTCTACTTTGGAGCAGCAGTTCTGGAGCACGTTACGTTACACCATTTTTTCCAAAGTGAAAATGTGTATTTGTTCCCTAATATACTCCAGCAATCAGTGTTGTTCACTTCACCTATCAGGAGACATAATGTTGTGCCTGACAAACATTGTTATCAGGATGTAAGATGAGTAAACTGACCAGGGTTAGAACAGCTGCCAGTGGAGTGTGTCTGCGGATGTGGACCATAGATAAAACCCGAGGAAGATGGCCTTCACGGGACGCCACATAGAACATTCTAAAAACAAAATTAAAAAAAATCATAAAACCATAATTTCATTCATCATTCTTTCACCATTGCTCTGCAGTCGCCACTGGATAAAACGTCCAGTATCGGCCTACCGCTATCATCCGCCAATATAGGCATTAAAATGTAATATTAGAAATTATTGTCATCGGTTCTAAATCTAACGTGCACGTATTCTGCATGAAACCATTCAGCTCCGTCTCCTCTCACTTAAAATGTGACAGGTGTGATGTGTAGTTTTAGAAAATTTAATATTTGTTCATCCACAACTCGCAATAAATGTTTTCTGCATTTCTATTAATTCACTGTCAAAAGTGTGCATAATATATTGATCCCAAGACAGGAGATATGTCCCATTTCAATAGGACAGCACAGATATCGGTAGTGTATTGGTATCGCAAAATCAAGACTTGGACAATAATGATGTCAGATATCGGTGAAAAAAAGCCAAAACATCTTTAAATAAAACACTTTTAGGCAGTTGAAGTCCAACAGATGTACCTTGACAAGGCAAAAACTCCTCCATTCATTGAGCCATAGCAGGACAACGCCACAAACACTGGGACGGCTATGGAAAACTTCCCCAGCATCTTCTCAGCAAAAGTCTGAAACAGCATTCCACAGAATTAAATACAGAATTAAATACAGGGAAATACAGAAATCTCAAAGTGAATCTGTGCCTTCAACATTGAAGGGAACGGATGCATGCAGTGACTTCACATTTTTAAGAAGATATGTCTACATACTTACTTAAAACGTGTTCATATTAACATTCCTCATTGGAACATTTCTTACAGTTAGCACGCCGGACAAAAGATGATTTTGGGGATCCAACAGCGATGGATTCACAATACACAGTATTGTAATAGGACAAGTGTGGTATCATTTATGCGTCACTTGTGTGCTTTCTGACTGGCTTGTGATGCATATTTCTCTTTTGTTGTGTGTGTTTACAATCTGCGGTTTTGGACAGATGACATTATTTCACTACCTTTTACTCAACTCCTGTGTGTGGCTTAAAAATTCAACAGATATTCAGTGGTTTGGGCATATTTTGCTCATATTTCTCTGGTCATTCTCCTCTCAACGTCAAGTTGCAGAAAGTCTCAAATTAAATTTGAAGCGTAAACCTTTATCAGATGTCTGCAGGAAAGAAGGTGCAGAGTAATTCACTTAGCATTGCAGCCTTCTAAGAACAGATAAATGCTTTCAACGCCTTTCTTAAGGCACTTCAATCCCTCATCATACACGGGCAATGAAACTAACTGCATTAGGAAAGATTAGAGAAGCTGCGGTGAATACGTATGGCTGAGCATTAGACTTACAGCAGCACTGAGAGCAGCAATGGTTTAGGTTATAGGAGGGTGTGGTTGATGTGATTAGCATTATTATGAGCTGAAACAATCACAGCTGCTGGGAAGCTGAGCTTAAAGACACCTTTTCACTAATAATCACATGTTAAAGAGAAGCTACCTCAGGTGAAATGGATGAGGCTCTTTATGCATAAGCTTCCACCCCATCCCTGTTCTCGACCTTCCCAAATAAAGGATTTTTCAAATATGCCTTTTCCCTGCCAAAATCTGTCCTGAAGGACTCGTTTTCTAATGAAAACCATAGTAAATACAGTCATTTTCAACATCCCGTTATCTGGATGTAATCAGTTACAACAGAGTCTACAAGGGACGTGATTTGAATTCTATCCAGTGTGATATAGTGCTGCCTACCACAGCGACGGCTTGGGAATCCAGGAGCTCCTCGGCAGACATCACAGTGTAGTACGCCACGTTGGTCAGCACATAACAGGTAGTCACGATTGCCATGGAGATGAAGATGGCTAAAGGTACAGTTCTGAAAGTGGGAGAAATACAGAAGTGGGAGATGTCATAGAATAAGCATATGCCACTTGTGCTCTTTAGAAATCTTTTTTATTCTCAACGGTGACCTCTTCAACAGAGACAACGGATTTCCTGCAGGTTCCTGGGTTTTTTTTGTTGTTGTTTTCTTTATTTTAGTTCTATTTTTAAAACATATAACCTCATAGCATTTGTCATATTAATTCAAATGGAATGTACAGAAACTTGAAAGGGGTAGAAAAAGAATCCCGGTTTAATCCCTGATTAAACCGATGCGCAGGAAACCTTCGAAGGAGAGTTGTCAGATTGACTAAACTGCACCAGACAGCCGCTCTGCGCATCTGGGGGCTCTCAAGGCTCAAGGGCACCTCGGCAGTGCTCCAGAAATATCCCAGCAATAGACAAACATGGATTTGAACAGGAAGCCCTCCCACCATAATCCCCTGCAGACTGAATTGGTGCTGCCACAAGATAATTCAACATTATTCTCAATTAAAGGTAAATATCTGCACAGGAATAAACATTAAAGATTTCTTTGGTTTGGGGACAAACTTTATAACTGCTATTTAAAAAAAAATGAGGCTGTAAAAGCAGCTTAAGTGGGGCAGCAGAACATCTGTCAAAGCCACCCTGAGCATTTCAAGCTGCAAACTGAAAATCAACCTCATCAATTAGGAGACTTTGTTGGTGAAGTAGCAGACGAGTGTGACCGGAAAGCTTTGCATTTATTCTATGGTAGTGTTGACTGTAAATTAAGCAGCTTTTGTCTTTGTGCTGCTTTGAGATTTTGTTGGTTTGGTGTTTGTTTGTTTGCATATTTCATCATTGATACTTTAATATATAATGGCTTTGAATTTGTAATCAGCTCAGGTTATTTACTGTGTTTTACTGTTATTTACTGTGTCCATCCTCATCTACGCTTAATCCCAAACATCCTGTGGCTGATCCTAATGGGAGAAATGTGCTTCACAGTATCTGGTGTCACTAAAGCCAGATTAAGGCTTGTCTCTTTCTTTATTACTCCAATTTTATCGAGCTCACACACACACTATGAGGCATGTTAGCTCAGGACCCCCAGGTAACATAGACATCGCAAACAAGACTGAAAGGTTAACTTTGTCAGCCCTGCATTTGCACAAACTAACAAAAAATTGTATTTTATATGTGGGGGTCAGGATAGGGGGTCATCAGGTTCCAGATGCAAGAATGCCCTTTGTCTCCAGGTTGACTATATAACTATGTAGAAGAAGAAATGACATAACCGTTTACTGACTCACTAGGCACTAGCAGAAGCCAGCCAGCCAGCCAGCCAGCCAGCCAGCCAGACAGACAGACGCCTGTAAATAATAGCACTCATGTTAAACTTACCGCTCAACATTTTCTACTTCTTCTGTTACAAAGTTTAAATAAAACCTGCAAAAAAAAGTTTGTTTTTTATTGTTCAACCTGACAGGACCACTGAACTGTGTCCGTGTGCATGAGGACAATACCCACCATCCAGAATATGCATACATTCCAGAGTAGAAAGCCAATGGAATTTCAGACAGTTTTATAGCGCTGACATCAAAGGCATTCTCAAAGTTCTTGGTCTCTCCTGAAATCACAAACATTCTTTTTACCATTTTACCCCTGCTTGCCTAAATATATTAGGCTAATATGACAACAGTAGCTATTTGTAATTGCATTCAGATGATGAACTGGCAACAAGTACGAACAGGGTACATATAGTACAGACCAAAAGTTTGGACACACCTTCTCATTCACTGCCTTTGCTGGACTGACTGACCTTCATTTCTTCTGTCTTATTCATGGCCACTTAATTCTCTTCCCTAGTTTATTGGTTCTTGCCATAATATGAATTCTAACAGTTGTCCAACAGGGCTGTCGGCTGTGTAACAACCTGACTCCTGCACAACACTACTGATGGTCCCAACCCCATTAATCAGGCACGGGATTCCACTAGTAACCCTGACAAGGTCCACCTGTGCAGTGAAAACCTTTCCAGGTGACCACCTCAGGAAGCACCGAGGTTCTGCAGCGCTAGCAACGAGCGGCTACCTTGAAGAAACAATAATATCAGACATGTTTTCAGTTATTTCACACTTTTTTGTTAAGTACATAATTCCTCATGCTTCCATTCATAGTTTTGATGCCTTTAGTGAGAATCTACAATGTAAATAGTCATGAAAATAAAGAAAGTGCATTGAATAAGGTGTGTCCAAAGTGACACAACAGTCCAGGCAGTCAGGTTTCGTTCAGGTGGGGATTTCAGCTCAATATCTTATCAATCCCCTTCATCCAGTCTGGGCAGAGGCTGACATCACTGCAGTCTTGAGTAGCTGACTGAGAGCTACTCTTAACTGACAGCAGAAAAATAAATGTGAGAGCTGCTGTGATTCCCTCTCTCAGACAATGCTCCTCCTCCTGGAAGAACACCCTAAGAGCCTTGATTTGAGTCGTGCTGTGACCAGCTGTGTGCCACCACCGGTGAGGTTTGCGAGGTTATATTTACAGAGCATGTAGTTGGATGAGAAGAAAAATGCATTTTAATTGTTGCAGCTGAGTCCTCTGTGGGAGATCTAGAACGTCCCTGCACAGCTAAACAATAAGCATCCTGCAGGCTCTTGGTCGGAGCTCTGTCAGCGTAAGAATTTGCTGCTTTTCTATAAATATGAGAGACATTTGTGATCAAAGCTCACAGCTTTGTGAGCCCTGTGTGACATCATGTGATCTCTATGACTCTCTTACCAACATTCTCTGTAAAAGCTGCAGATCAGAGACTATAGAATATACGCAATGGGATAGAAATGGTGATTGTGTTTTACCTTTAAATAGTTGATACATTCCAGGAACTATGATGACAGCCAAGGCCAGCAGTTTGCTACATGTGAGGAAAATCTGAATTCTTGCTGTCCATGTTACACTCATACTGTTCAAGTACAGAACTGAAGCTTAAAGGGACAGAGACAGAAGAAGAGTGATCAATCAGAATTCTATTCTTTTACTGTTGTTAACACTTAATCTATCATTTTAACTAGCTTGTTCTTGCAAAGAAGTCTCTTTATTTTGCTGCATGCTGTTTCACAAATATTCATTACAAAGAAAAAGAGGGAGGAATTATTGGAATTAAAATAAAGGTAAAACAACCCCTTTGTCATTACTTTGCATCTTCAGCGCTTCTAATTTTCAAATGTGACCTTGGAAGGTCACTGGAGGAACATACTTAGGCCAATGGCTGTGGCCAGTTTGACAGCGAGCGGTGGAATATCACAGGGCATGAAGAGCGGCTCCAGGATGTACTGACCAAATGCCAATGAGATGACTGCCATAGCTGCAGGCCTGGAAGTGACACACAGTTTACATCATTTCTGAACAGATATACGGACAACTTCAGGAATATTGCATTAATTAGCTGACAGCAGTTTCAATCTCCAGACCATTTTCTAGCAGATCAAACAGCAGTGGGATAAATACAGTGCATACAGCAAATATAAATTTGCCTTCTTCACTTTGTTAATTTTTCTCTAAATATTTAACCATGAGGAGACAAATAACAGAGAATTCTAAGATGAAGAAAGTCACACTTTTGCAAATTGGATATGAATGCATAACCTCATAATCATTCTGGCACCCCAAATATTAAGTCTAATATTGAAAATAAGCTGCAAGACTGTCCAGCATTTTTGTTGCGACGCCCCTGCACCCTGCACACACTGTTCTCATTTTACCATCCAGATAGGTTGCAGTCTATAAGCTTAGCTTCAATAACAATCAAATAAGGTTGGCGAGTCCCACACAAGCTCATCTTATGGCTCATCAGTTCCCTTCTCTTCATTTCCCACAGCTGCCACTAAGCTGTGGTAGACAGGGAAATCTCCCTCTGTGTTCCTCGGTCTTGTTTTCATTTTCTGCCTCTGTCTCTGTTCATTTCCCATGGTCTCCATTCTATCCCAGTTGCCTGGGGCCAGCATAAAATTGGGCAGCTCTGGATAGCCACTGGACTGTTTATAATGCTTGGTCTTGACTGTGTACACACAGCTGCAAATGGAGCATTTTCTCGCCTCGCTGGTCTGAGCAAAGCATTGCATTTCACCTCCTAAAACTAGAACTAAGCCAGAACTTCATTTGCTTGTGTAATTATGAAACAGCAAACAAATATGCAGGTCTATTATATCTCCTGTGGGCTCCACTGTTGTTTCTGACTGTGGGATGAGACTACCATAAGAAAACCACACAGGCGCATGGAAAACATCCAAACTTTATATAGAGAGGATATGACAGCTATTTTTATTATAATGAGTATCTGTTGTGTTCTAATAGTATTGATTATTAGTATTAGTAGTGTTGCTGGTTGTGTGTGTGTGTGTGTGTTACTGTCATAGCTTGAGTGAAAAGTGGTGACATTACCTTATAGCTATCAGTTCAATCCACAGTCTTACGAAAGCCATCTGAGGTCCAAAGGCTTCCAGCATATATGTGTAATGGCCACCGGACTTCTTAATGCAAGTCCCCAACTCAGCGTAGGACAGGGCACCTGGACAGACCGAGGTGATCAATTCTGTCTCCACCAAGAAGTTTGAGTGTGTTTTTTTGACCTTATGTTTGAGGTTCGATTAGGTATTGTGGAGTTTTGGGTATAATCCATATTTATTTTATTATGATTTAATAATGAGATCAATGTGTGTGTGTGTGTGTGTGTGTGTGTGTGTGTGTGTGTGTGTGTGTGTGTGTGTGTGTGTCTGTAAACCAAGGGTGGAACATGAAGGATTAACCGGTTTCTGTCATCTTTCTCATCTTTTGTTATTTCAGCCTCTAGTAATTGTAGTCATGCCAACAGTCTGGATTTAAATACATAGAAGTCTCATTGCTATTTGAACACCACTCTTACATTTTTAATGATTGAATGAACACAGTAAATACAGTAATGATTGAAATAATAGTTGGGATTTGACAATAATTTCATGATTTAATCTGAATATCATATGTTTTGTATTATTTTTAGAAAGGTAAAGTAGTAATGGCTATTAAATAACCTGATAAAGATTATAATTCTGCTCATCTTAATCTCAGACTTTGCATCCATTCAGCCAGCTTTCAAATGAAGGCTAACTTATTTTTTTTACAAGATGTTGCATCATTGACACTTCACATTCTCCATAGAATAAATATTAATTATACTTTAACTGTTGGACCTATTAATCTAAACACTCCCAGGAGTTAACGCTAATTTCAAAGGTCAGTGTTCATCAAAAATGTTACTTTCCTGTATTCTTTTCTTTGACTTTATTCCTCTTATACATGTATTTACATTGTATTTCACAAACATGTTCACCTCCATCAACACCTTATTAGCATTCAATGAAACTTTCAAGCGCAAAGAAAACCATAACTTGGTTAAACCTTAAAACCAACTCACCAAACAGTGAAAGGACACCACAGGCAATCCATACAACCAGGGACATTCCTACGCTGCCTGAGTTCTTCAGGATCCCCTTTGGAGAGATGAAGATGCCTGCACCGATGATGATGCCAACTATGATGGAGATTCCCCGGAGCAGTGTCACCTTCTTCCCCAGTTCAACTTTCTTCTTGTCTTCCTCAGGAGTCTCTGACTCATTCTCACATTGCAAACTGTTGCCATTATTGGCGATAGCTTCACCTTTTTGAGCAGTCCAAGAGTTTTTGCTCATGTTTGCTTGTTTGTTTGTCTGTTTTTTATGTCAAATTAAGCAATTATGCTTGGTTAACCTGATTGTCCCTCACTTTTCCAATGGTCAAAGAAGCCCTCTGAAACCAAGACTAGAATAGTGTAATTCATAGCCTGTTAGCTATTCTCTAAATTAAACACTCTAAAGGCTGTGCTTCTTGCAAAATGTCTTCAAGGTTTGTGCCCTGCCTTGTTTTCCTCATTGACTTTTGGATCTATTGACGCCCCACTCTGGGTTCGGCTTCCATTAGTCCCTCCCTCCCCATTTCTGCTTCTTTTTTGCCAACACCCATTTGTCTCTCTTCTTTTTTATGGTTGTCTCATGAGGAATTGTCTTTTAGGACAAGTGATTAACAACACAGTAAAGACAGTTGGCACCTTTCATTGAATGCACGTTTGTGTCTACGGGATCCTGGTTTGCTCTTCCTGCTGATGTTTAGTTGCGCATTCATTTGCAACATATTTTAAGAACATACTCAGTTCCAGCAATTCACATGAACAGACAAAAAGTTTCAGCTGCAGTTTGATAGTTATAAGCGTTAAAGATGTAAAGACAGTAGTTTTTCCATGTGTTGCAATTGTGCGAGTAAAACGTGACATCAGAGAATTTTGGGTTATCCTTGATTACAAAATTCCAATGCAATAATTCTAAACATGTCCCATCTTCTTGCAGCACCTGAGCAGCAGGACAGCTGACACATCCACTCCTGATAAGCCTCCTCGACCTCCTCAGGGGAGGACAGAGGAGGCGATGTAGTCATTCCACTGTATCCTGGGTGTATCTCCAGGTCTCCTCCCAGCCCACCATGCTTGAAATACTTCTCTCAGCAGAATCCTGGGAGGTATCCTGAGCAGATGACCTAACCACCTCAGCTGGCTCCACTTAAGGTACAGAAGCGACAGTATCTTAAACAAATCCCCACTTTATACCTAATTTTGTGGGAATTAGCGTGTTTATGTTGTAGTCATACAGCTAAAGAAAGAAAACCAAAACAGTCAGTCAAGGAGTCTGTTATTTTCTCTGTGCTGGACACAAAATCCCTTTGCACTGTCAAAACACTCCTCTATTTATTCTTGTCAGGACAAGTACTGAGACCGAGAGGGAAAGAGAGCGAGGAAGCAGATAAAAGACATTTAAGCAGAAAAAATTGGATCCGCATTGGTAGTGACAACTTTCTGACAACCCTTTCAGAAAAGTGAGCCAAGTACACAAAGTTGGCTTCAGCTCAATCACTTTGTCAGTACACATATGGTACTTTTCCTCTTATACCAATTTCTTAATTACAATGTTAGTTACCAATTGGTATTAAAAAACCCTAAATATTGTGTTTTCTTTCACACTGATCCATGGGTGGAAATTGCAGACACAATCCGGAAAACTCATATTGTTGCCCCCCTCGATAATTGCATTTGAGAAAATACCCTGTTTATTTTCTCCCCCCACTTGAAATAAGACAACAATCCCACAACTAATCATATAAACAAGGCTTTATGGTCAGAACCTTGTTCATACTAGGCATAATTGTTTAACACCATAGTTGATCACTTCATTAGCCTTTCATACTAGCATTGTTATCCTATGCTCAAGAGGCTCAAGACACACCTTTTTAATCAGGCCTTTAATTGATTTTCTGATTATTTTTAATTTATTTAATGTCCTCATGCTTTTTTATGTCTTATCCTTATTTTACTTGACACTTTTAATGTTTTACTCCCTCAGTTCTTATTCTCAGTTTTTAGTCTTTACACCTTTTATCCCATTTACTGTTTTAGTCTGTTTTAGTCTTAGTACTGTTTTACTCCTTCAATTCTTAGTTCCTCAGTTTTTAGCTTTTACACCTTTTATCCCATTTACTGTTTTAGTCTTTCATTTTTTAGCTCCAGTGTTTCCTCATGGTGTTTCCTCATGGGGGCCTGCCAGACTGGGAGATGTTTCCGGTCTACCGCTGGGGGTGCTGTCCCATTGTCGGCCCTGGCCTGGGTGGTTAGGGGGCTCTGTGCTTTGGTGTGGAGCCTCCGGTCTGTCCGGGTCGGGGTGGTCTTTGTGGCGGTACCGCCTGTGGTCACGGACCGTGACCTCCCTCGGCCTGGTGGGCCTCCAAAGGTGGCGTCTCCTTCGCCTCAGGTCTCGGTGCCCAGCCATGTCTCAGCTTGTCTAAGCTTGTTTGTGTGTGTGGGTGTGTGTGTAAGTGTGTTGTATGCATGTGTGTGTGTGTGTCCTTTTCGATTCTCTTGTTCTCTTTGCTGTTTTTATCCTTTGTGAGGCACTTTGTGCTACCTAGCGTATGAAAAGTGCCATATAAATAAAGATTGATATTGATATTGATATGCTAAGGAGACTTATATATACTGTTTCATGCTTTAGGTTACATTATCAACCAATGACGTGACGTTCAAGCCTTGGTCCCTTATGAGAAAAAAAGGTTTGTCTTTAGGTTTTAAAGTCAAGGCAGAAAAAACCCAATAGCATTTGACTTTAATAGATTTGACTGTGAAAACATGGTTTGATACATATGCATGAGAAAGATGGGTGTAAACAGGCTGTGTACCTTGACTTTGCTGAGTCATTAACCTCTTAGAGACCATTGTGAGATGACCTCTATCATCAAAACCTACAGTCACAACAGGTCCTGATGTACACCTGCCAATCGGACCTTTGCATAAAACAACATAATGTGAACCAGTTCCTTTAGCAAAGTGTAGGTCTACACCAAACTTCCTTTGTCTCCAAAATTCTTCAGAAAGTGACGATGACCCACTTAACCAGCAGCAGAGGAAGTTTGTTTGAATGTCTCAGTCGGGATTTACAGTTCTTAGTGTGGTATGTGGGGCTGTGTTTTTTAAACTGCCTTACAACACCACCTGGGGAGTTTTGGCCAAGGAGATAGTTAAGCTTTTAGTTCGTTTTTTTTTTTTTTAAGGTTACACAATGTTGAAATTACCACTGTCGAGACTGTTGTTCTCAAACCCAATAATCATTATTCACAATAACGTGAGACAAAAGGGCTCCACAGCTTCTGCCTAATTAGAACTGGGGCACCGAATTAAATGGAATTATTAACTGTGGAGAACCGTCAGGTGGGTGAGGCAAGATGTGCGCCCACGCTGACTAACTCTATGGAGACACAACACCACCAAAAAAGGCTTCCAGTGGGACAAACCTGGTCAAGGCCACCAGCAGACCATCTCACTAGCACCTTGATGGCAAACATGCCACACAGTGAACCAGACCACTCCACTATAGCCAAGAACCACCAGATTATATATGACACATGTCACCTCATATATGCCTCCCTTAGGATGGTTTTTCCTTAAACAGAGGTGGTGGCCTGAGGCACTTCCTATCACCCACATACAATGCAGTCCTCCACTCCTTCCAACAGCAAAACAAACATTCACACCATTCCAGGAGACCCAGTGACTCACCACCATGTGATCCAGCAGACAAAGGGGAGACACCTCAACAGAAACTAGGTGAACGACCCGACAAATGACCCTGCTAACAACTGTCAGGTGACCACCCAGATCATTAGCATGCAAATGGTCCACAGGGGCTATATATTTTCAAGCTCTCTCCCCAGCGATTTCAGAACTGAAGAAGCCTTCTGGATAGAAGGCGAAACGTCTTCAAGAGAAGAAACCCAGTCCAGTTTGTTGGATCGCAATACCTCTCGTATGTAGCTGCTAATCCGCGTGTTCTTTGAATGAAGACTTAAAGAAGAAAAATGCCAATTTCAAAATGTATTTAACAATAGAACCAATCCGAGATACAAATATTACAGAGCTCCGGGCCAGTTCATAACCCTACAATAACAGAGTCAATTGTCAGGGCACGAAGTCTGACGACCTAACTATCCCTTGGCCCAGTCTTTTATAGTAACACACATGCAAATTCACAATGTTCATGCAATCCAATCCAGATCCTCTGCTGGGATGACCTCGTCCTCTTCTTCCAGTCCCATTTGGTGTTGGTACAGTCCTTCTTCTCCATTATCTTCCCAGGTGGCCAGATCAAAGTTCCCATTCTTCATGCAAATAAGATCACCAACCCCACCATGATGTCCCGTTTATAATAGGTGTTTAACACCCCCAGCCTGACTGGCTCCTGAGATTACAATGGAACAACAAACAACAATCCTGTGAAAGGAATGTCTCTAATCTTTGGTACATCTGCTAATGGGTCTACCATGCCTAACTTCTAAGAGAAGACAGGAACATATGGTAAAACACATACAACAAGATAAAGACAATTCTCATCAAGTTGACAGAGAAAACTACCTTGGATACAATGACCTGGATGATTGAGAATCTACACAGACACTTAGGCAATATTATTTGGCAGCATGGAATGTTTATAACTCCTAGCAATGCAACTATGAAACCAGTGGGAACAGAGCAGAGACAAGAAGTCTGGAAGGAGTTCATATTTCCATATCCGTAATTGAGACCAAACCAATTCATAAACTTTAGACTCGCTGATTACAGTGTTACTGTGGATGGTCTGTAGTTTGGCTGCGAGGAAGCTTGGAATACCCTTTGACTCGGATCTTTCCTTTAAGCCACCCATTCAACAGGCCTCTACAAGTGCGGTTTTTGTATTTTTGCAACATTGCTGAGATTAGGAGCATAGTGACTCATTTGAAAGGATTTTCAAATAATTTTTGAGAGGCCTCCAGCTAAATCAAAATGCAGGAATTAGCAAGTTAGCTTCTCCCGTACTGGGTTCACTTCATTGGCTGCCCACAATATACAGAAGGCTTGTCAAATACTCCTCCTGACCTACAAGGTCACTAACCTTTAACCATGTGTATACGTAGTCTGCAAAAACATGATTTTCTGAATAGCTCTCCTCTCCTCTCCTCTCCCCTCCCCTCCTCTCCTCTCCTCTCCTCTCCTCTCCTCTCCTCTCCCCTCTCCTCTCCTTTCCTCTCCCCTCTTCTCCTCTCCTCTCCTCTCCCCTCCTCTCCTCTCCTCTCCTCTCCTCTCCCCTCTCCTCTCCTTTCCTCTCCCCTCTTCTCCTCTCCTCTCCTCTCCTCTCCTCTCCTCTCCTCTCCTCTCCCCTCTCCTCTCCTTTCCTCTCCCCTCTTCTCCTCTCCTCTCCTCTCCCCTCCTCTCCTCTCCTCTCCTCTCCCCCTCCCTCCTCTCCTCGAGTGCTGCTCGAGTGGATATAAGTAAGTCTGTGGTTGTTACTCATCCATCCATTTCCAGTTAAGTGCCTGTTACTCACAATGATTCTAGACAGGTGTTGGAACCTGCAGTCATCAGGTGAGAAAAAAGATTCCAAACAAAATGAAGTAATGTCTGTATTGTCGTGGGAGGATCATCTTGTTTTCTGCCACAGTTTTAGTCAAAACCACGTTTATCATGTAAACCAACGTTTATCATGTAATAATTGTCTTAGAAGAAAGTAGAAAACACAATTTCTCACACAAAGGTGTGTCATTCATTTGTTATCACGACAGTGAAAACATCCACAAAACTAACCATCAGGCAACAAATTTACTTAGTTATACTTAGTTATCTTAGCATTTGGTGGTGGAATATGTCCATAAAGTCCACTACAAGCATTAAAATGATTTTTTGTTTGTTTTGTTTTTCAAAGATTTTAGAGATTCTGGATAATTTTTAATGTGAAACACATTTAGGAGAGGAGAGGAGAGGAGAGGGGATAGGAGAGGTGAGGGAGAGGAGAGGATAGGCGAGGGAAGGGGAGAGGAGAGGTGAGGTAGAGGAGGGGAGAGGAGAGGAGAGGGGAGAAGAGAAGAGAAGAGGGAAGGGGAGAGGTGAGGTAGAGGAGAGGAGAGGAGAGGCGAGGGGAGAGGAGAAGAGAGGGGAGAGGAGAGGAGAGGAGAGGAGAGGAGAGGAGAGGAGAGGAGAGGAGAGGAGAGGAGCTAAAAGTCTTTGGGACAAATAAGATGTAGCACAGACATATATCCTATGTTTCCTCAAGTTAAGGGGAAAAAATCTTTACATTGTTATTAAAGTCTGTGGTTATCAGTGTTGAAAAAGAAAATTAAAATTGATTTTTCCATTTATATGTGGATAAATGATACTATAGTTAGTAGCACAGAAATAGAGCAGTGCTTTGCTACCATCTCTGGTTGAAAGCATCAAGTACAACCTCAGAGAAGCAGTGGATAAGCACAGAGGACACACTCTAGCTAGCCTCAAAAACAACAGTGCCACATTAAAATAACGTGACATGCATGGCAGTTAATATGTCGGACTTAATGTAATAATGTTGATATGTGTTCTAAATATGTGACCTTTGTCTCAAAATGGTCTGCGTATATACAGACACCGAGAGACAATTTAGATTGCAACATATTTTAGATTAAAAAAATATTAACTCACCCCTTCAAATCACCGAATTTGTGTGTTCCTCAGATGTGTAAAAATCAACCACCCAGCTGTTTAGATTGCTTCTACAAATATTTGCGAAAGAAAGGGTACCACGGTAAGATGTCAGCTGTGTTATATGCCCAGTCTTGAAATAAAAGAAGAGTTGTGTAAGAAAGGTCTTTTTTTTTTTTTTTTACCGAATGATTAATTGGGAGCCTCAACACACTATGACAGTCCATTATGACAGAGATGTAGCATAACGGCAGAGCTATTCTTAATGATGGCTCCCTTCTTTCGCATGGTAAGTTCCAGCTTCTTCACTCTGCCTGATGGTTTGAGGTTTCTAAAGTAAGAAAAAAGAAGTCCTTTATATACGTATTTGGGACAGTTTTCCTATTGTGGGATTTTTGGGTGTCAGGATATTATGTCGGTTGAGTGGCTGTTATTTTATATTGGGATTGCTGAGTCACCATTTGGCACTAATAGACAAACTTTGAACTACAAAATGTTAGCGGTATTAGGACAAAGGGGAAGCGATTGGGAACTACAGCGACTCAGAGATGGGTACGTGCCCCACAACGTGCTATTTGACGTGGCACGTTGTTAAATCCCAGGAGGGGGGTTAGCAGATGCTCAGGTGCACCTTTCAATCACAAGTGTTCTGCAGAGTCAATAGCTAAAGACCTCTAAACTTCATGTGGCCTTCAAATTTGCTCAAGATCAGTGTGTAGAGAGCCTCATGGAATGAGTTTCCAAGGCTGGGGAGGATTCAGCCCCCATATTCCAGTGAAAGGAACTCTCAATGCATACCAAGATATTCTGGATACCCTCTTGCTCCCAACTTGTTTGAGGCTTTTCCAATACAACTACAATTAAAATAGATGACAGTTTGGTGTGGAAGAACTTTGTTACTATATTACCGTATTTTCACGACCATAAGGCGCACTGTATTAAAAGGCGCAGTCTCAGTTATGGGTGCTATTTCTGTATTTAAAACACACATAAGGCGCACCGTATTTTTAGGCGCATGCTGAAACATACAGTAAAAATGACAACGGAAGTAAAGCAGTGAGTTTCTACACATTTATTGAACAAAATATTCATTCTTCCGCCACAAAACCATCAAAGTTTTCATCTTCTGTATCTGAATTAAACAGCTGCACTATTTCAATGTCCAACATCCCAAATTCCTCTTCTTAATCATCTGAATCGGACTCACCAACCGGTTCCGGTTCAGCATTGATTTTGTGAAAGCTCTTCCAATATATAAAGACGGTATCATAGCCCATGCGTCTACAATCCACCCGCATATGGTGGCATAACTTGCCCGCCGCTGCCTCATAGTCTTTGTGAAGGAATGTTCGTCTTCCGTCATCCAGCGCTGTCCGTTTCCGTGGCAGCCAAGAACCACGGTGAACGACGACTTCTTGTGCCCCGTTGTGCGTATCGCCACTGTGCTGGTCCCTTTTTCTCCACTTTGTGGGTCAAAGGGATGTTAAAAGTCAGAGGGATCTCAACCATGTTGGTGATGTGGCTGGGCGCAGTTATCTTGTTGCGGCAGTAGGTGCGGAAGATGGCCGCCCTCTCCTGGTTAGGGTTAGGGAAGATGGCCGCCCTCTCCTGGTAATCCGCTGGCAGCCGCTGTGCAACAGTTGTCCTTGCGCGTATGGAGAGATGCCGCCTCCTCATAAAGCGGAAACACTAAGATTGCTCGATTGCCATTTTCAGCCGCATATTCGATGGCCTGCAGTTTAAAGTAAGCCTCATTCATACGCGTCTGGCTTGACCGGCGCCATTTTAGGGGATCCTTACGCGTAGCTGTGCCGCTAATCGATTGGCGGAGCGTTTACCGTAGTGCACCTACCAAAGGCGCACAGCAGATTTTGGAACTCAGTCCACACACAAGGCGCACCATATTATAAGGCGCACCGTCGATTTTTGAGAAAATCTCAGTGTTTTAGGTGTACCTTATAGTCGTGAAAATACGGTAATATAGTTAATCCTGTAAATGAACTAAATCTTGTAAAAAATATCAAGGCTTATCCATGTCCTGACCTTGATTATGAGATTGTACAGATCTACACCATTCTGTAACTGTGATGTTAGATCACATCCATTTGGATTCACCTGTTTTGTACTGGAATGGCGGAACTGTAGTGTTGTGTCTCAGTCAATCAACAGCCATGAGGTGAGAATAGACAGGATAAAAACCTTGAATTGGAACATGTGACTTGGTAAATAGAATTCCCTGCAAGGGTCACTGGACTCTGAAGTTTAGACATCAGAGATCAGCTCAGATTGCTCGAAAAAGGAACCAGTTAAGGTGGACTGGTAAGTTTTTGTGTCATCTTCTTTGTGTTGAGAAAATCCAGACAGTAGGAGAGTATGAAGGGATTACGTCATCTGAAAGTATCAGTGTCCTGTATGCTGGATTAATTTTGTAACTTCAATAAGAATCACTTTTTTATCCATTTTTTTACTTAAATAATCCGTACTGGTGTTTACAATGCACATAAAATACAGAACTAAGCCGACCATTCCAAGGATTATAACAATAAATCACCTAAAGTCTAACAAGCAAATCAACTCTCACCTTTCAGAGTGATGGAATGTTTCATATACGGTGCAAAATTACATTTTTTAATACTATAATTCACTGTCAAAGCCGCTGACTTCCTGAGGCATCCGACAGCAGTTTTGGTTCCTCTCATAGACAATTTCTCCTCGTTCTAAGCATGACTCCACAAGCCACGGGAGCAGAGGATTTCAATAAGCCAAGATGAGCCTCTCTGAAAATATCAAGATAATGAGAAATTCAAATAAACACAGTGAAGGAAAAAGCCAACTCTCTCAGGATGTGCCAGAGTGGAAGAGAGTCACAGATGCATTAACACCAAGGTCATTTATTAAGCCCACAGTTCCAATTGTTCCACAGCAGTATTCAGAGGAAAACTGCAAATCTAATTTTATGCACATCTCATTAGTGGCAATGCGACCAGATTCACTTATCATTCTCTGTTGTGCTCTCTTCCAGTGTTTTCATTCTTTCTCTGCAAGTCTTGGTTAATGGCTTCAGCCTCTGGCCCAGACTGCATACCAACATTATCAAGAGGTATTGAGCGATGTAGTGTAGTTATAGAAACACTGACAGATAAGCACATGCATCTGTAGTTTTTATCATGAAGGTATTTATCAAAGAACCATGTTTGAATTGACCTTTGTTAAATTTCAAGATTTTTGAAAAAAGTCTCATTTGTCTCACAGTGCCTTTGAGATGGGTGCATAAAGAGGATAAAGCACAATGAATAATTACATTAAGATGGTGGTGATAATGAAATCTAAGCTGACAGGACATGGTGACAGGTGATGACAGACAGTGAGAACACAGATGTGCCAGTAATACTAATAAATCACATATGAATGTCACCGATATGAAGGGGTGGCAGGATTATTTATATAATCACTTGTTTTCAGGCATCATACTACACATCTATGATTACTTTCTTGTTTAGCTTTAAATAATCAGGACTTGGGTTGTGAGGAAGTATTCTTTTCCAAATTTGAAGGTATCCTGTCACAAGTGGATAGTTCTTTGGCCACGCCAAAAGTAGACATCTGGAACAATATTTTTTTAAAGGCACTAAAAAACACACATTCCGAAGTGGACTGGTCCACCTGAGACCTCATTCTTTTAAACTTGCCAACAACCACTGACTTTACCTTATATGCTCAGTCTGTCCTTACAGACCAAAGACCACCAAACAGATGGCAATCTACATCCACTTAATTATTAGGGTGTTCAAAATATACTCCTAATACAAAATTCAAAGCCTGAGGGACCCTATAGGCAAGTGGGCTGGACTCAGGCATAAAGGGTCCCGCTGCTACGAATAATGCTTTTACACTGAAAATAGTGGCTCGACGTGGGAGTTTCTACTGCAGGTTGACCCGACTTGGGTCGACATTTGGGCCTTGTCACATTGCCACAGTAGCAGGTCTGACCGACCCGTGAGAGGGGCCTAGCTATTTATTTCCTCCCTGTAATATGGCACCTTTTTGACATCATTACGTCCGTATGTGTGCTGCAGTTAACAATGGACAGCAAAGTGAAGGGGTGACTCCTGAAGAATTTGCATAAAGACTTTGTTTGAAAATATATTTATGTTAGCAAATAATGTGTTGTAAGAATGTGTCTTAAATTCTTAACAACCTTGGGGGACGTGGGGGACACCAGTGGTCCAGCTAGCTGACAGCTGGAGATACTCAGGAGGTTTAGCTAGGGCTGAGTGGCCGTATATTCATTTACAATTTTTTTATAAGGTCACTCAGTGCGTCCCAGGCTGGTAATAACACCATAAATAACTATGACCATAACAGAGGACAAAATCTGCTGTTAAATTTCTTCTCCAAAGAAGCTGAGCAGAGCGCAGATCAATTAATCAATCAATCAATCTTTATTTATATAGCATCTGTTACAATCAAAATTGTTTCAAGGCGCTTTCCAGAATCCCAGGGCCTAACCCCAGACAAGCAACAGTGGCAAGGAAAAACTCCCCTTTAACAGGAAGAAACCTTGAGCAGGACCAGGCTCATGTAGGGGGACCCTCCTGCTGATGGCCGGCTGGGTAGAGAGAGAGGAGAAGGGGGAAGACAGGTAGAGGAGAGAATGACCTACATCACATATGTGCTTCCATTAAAGATCATCTAGCTACACATTTGATTTAGTTGATTGAAAAGAATTGGGCAAAACTGTCTTCAGAGATCCGTCTCTGTTGACAGGAGGTCCAACCACAAAAATAGACCACGACAGGCAGGAACATCAACCTCATCAGGTAATTTAGTGAGATGATGCAGATAATACAACAGGTGACCCATGGCAACCTGTTAATTTGCCTCAACAACACTTTCAAAGCGCTAAAAGCACTCTCGTCGAACCAGGGCTACGTACTATTTTTGTGCAGTGTTAAAGGGGCTTTTGAAACTTCTACCATTCACATAAGAGGGAAATCAGTCAAGGGCACTATATGCTAAAAATAGTTAGCATATATAGTTAGCATATGCAGCCTATCTAGCAGGATATGGTGATCAACAGTATCCAAGGCTGCACTATGTAAGTTGAAGAGGACAGTACTTTTACCAGAGTTGCAGGCTATCATGATGTCATTAGACATTCTGAGAATGGCTGTTTCAGTAGAATGCTTCTGATGACAATCAGATTTGAATTTTTCAAGGATGTTATTGTTGTTCAATGCAGGCACAAGTTGGTTAATGATGATATTTTCTAAAATCTTACAAAATAAAAGGCAACAAATATGTGTAATCTTGTGAAAAAATGAAGAGTCCAAGTGACTGGACAACTGCCTTTTAGGAATAGGAAGGAAAGCAGCCAGAGATAAGTGAGTTATTGATATACAGCATAGATATATGTATATAGATATACAGCAGAGAAGAGCTAATAGAATAGCTAATGGAAGCAAAATAAAGATGTAGGAAACATCTCTGCCCTGCTGGAGTAGATTGATACTGTAAACCAACTCAGTCAAATCATGTTGGGAGATGGGCACGAAGCAATCCAGCCGTGGCTGCTGTTGAGCAGCGGAGGAAGAAGGGGCTGAAGAGGGCAACATACTTGCTCTGACAGTGATTCATTTTTTGACAAAGAATGACAGAAAAGCATCACAGTCAATATTTGAGAAGACTGTGGGGGTGTTAGAAATAGACACAATTATTTAGTGTCAAAAAATGATTTTAGAAGAAATGAGGGCTACAAAATAAGACACCAGAGAAATCGCAATGGTGTTTTATTCTATCAAGGGTTTTTCAAACAGGATAAAGTGGGCCTGAAGCTTGGTTGACTTCCACAGGTGTTCTACATGCCGACATTTCCATCTAAAACAACAAACGTCATCATGAATCCAGGCCATAGGGTTGGCAGTCGCGACAGTGAGGGATTTCAGGGCAGCAACCTCATCTAAAATAACTGAGTAATGTGAATTAAAAGTGACAACTAGGTAATTCATGTCATTCTCTTCTCCAGCAAGCTTCCCGGTGAACAACCTTCCTTAGCATAAAGAAAAACATTAAAGAGAATGAAGTTGTGATCGGTCAGAGGCAGCTCCTCAGAGCCAGAGATTTCCAGGTTTAATCATTGACATGTTGGGTAAAATTGGAAAAAAAGACCCACCGGCACCAGAAGTGCAACAAATCAAAACATAATAGGACAGGTTAGCACAAACACGGGGTGTATTTTACCAGTATTTTATAGAACGTGTGTACTAAACTGCGTGTTGAAATGCACGTTTCTTTATATGATAATGAACCCGGCCCTCCAATTAACAGAGCAGATGTGTACTTGCAATGTACTGTATATGCTGTAGACAGTAAAAGGATGTAAACATACACAAAAACCAAAATATAAATCATATGATATCTGTCTCTTCAACAGCAGAAGAAGATAGACACAGTTACCTATTCACCAGCCATTTTACTTTCATGCAGATCGGTATTCAATCCTCTAAAATTTGCGTAGTAATTTCCTGCAGAAATTCTTCTTTTTGGCTTCAGAAACTGCCGTTACCAATATCATATGTAAAACATGTTTTCAACAGGCATTTATTACACACATTCTATAAACTGTGATAGGTCGCGTTCAATGGTTCCATAACTTTGGTGTAACGGAAACCAATGGAGCTGTACCGTACCGTGTTGAACCAAACCGTACAGAGCCGAGACTGGGTAGCAAGAAGCATCAGGTTGTGGGCAGACTGTATTCAAAAGTTCTGCTACAATGTTCACTTGTGTCTTTACAAAAAATTTATTTTTATTTGATTTCAATGAATCAATAACAACAGCTACATAAATCAAAGAATGTGAACTCTGTTTAAATACTATTATGAGATACAGAAAGACACACTAATTAGCCTCTTTAGTGTAAGAATGAATCACATTTATATTATTGCCAATAAACTGAGGTGTTAATGTAAAAGGAGGGAGGGCTAGCTGATGTGTACAAGGACCGACCTCTTAAACTGACCAATGTAGCCAAAGTGGTTTAAAACAGGCAGCTTGACAAAGTGATTTGAATTATACTTAGAATTCATAACAAAAAATAATAATATGTGCAATTACCGTGAGGAGGATAAGAAATAGGTATCGGCCCTCAGGGTGGGACTTTCAAAGCCGATCAGAGCATCAGAACTTGATGTTGCCAACATCTTAATCACCAATGCATTAATCAGTAAAAGACAGATCTCTCAAAATCTGAAATCTCTGATTTACAAAACTTTGTTTTAATGTATTTTCTTGATATTTATTCAAAGACCAAGATTTCAACATCAACTTAATACAAAACCATAAATTAAATCCCTTTCCTGAGGCTATACAAAGTAAAACAGAATTAAACTGGAGTATCTTTTAGATCATTATATGTAACAAAATGTAGTGAAATGATTTTTAAATTAAATGCCATGAAAAGTCTAATAAAGGCAAACGGTTTAAATTGAGTTAAGCAGATTATTAAAATAGATTGTTATGAGATTATGAGCAAGTCTTGAGTCATTCTAAACATTTTTTTTTCTTTTTGGACCTGCTCATCCTGTTCTCCTTCACTGAAGATGGCGCATTTGCCAACAATTAATCTCATTTTGCTTGACAGTTTACATGTTATTACTTGATTTCTTGATTTGTAGAAAGAAGAACAAGATCCAGCAAATGTGATAACATACTGGTGACAGCGCATGATGAGCCAGTAACCTGTAGTTCACAATGTGGTGTCATAGGGACAATGTAAGAGTAACACAGCTAACGGCACAAGCTAATCCAACCAGCAGCTATGTTTGTGCTGAGTTGGTGCTCTTCATCACTGTAGTATTACAGTTTTTCTCAATTGGTTTGGTACATTTCTCACATCAGAATTGAAATTCTCAAAAGTTCTTGTTCAATTCAGTCACATCATCATGCCATTTGTGCAGATGAAAAAGGCAGTTTCCCATTGCATTGAACAAATTGCAAATGCTTTTGTCCATCCATGCAAATGATTGTGTACAATTCTCAGTTTTTTCGTACATTATCAATTGCTTTTGTCATGCTAATCAAAATGCTTTGTATAGGAATCTATCAAATAGTCTCTTTCCCCAAAACATTTAGGCTATAGTTCATCATATAAGTCTTCACATGCAAAATGATTTACCAAGCCATCATAACATGTCAAGCATATATACATTTCCATAAGACATTTGTCTGTAAATATGATCTAAATTGGTAAATTCCTCCCAGGTGAATCTAGACTTTCTCTAATGAAAAGAGTTGATCAACCAATGATCGACAGTTTTCTGAATGAGCTCAAGGGAGCATCTCATGAACAATCTACTGGGGAGTATATAGGTAACCAGAGCACAATAGAAAGTTACAATGTCTGACAATGGAAGGACAACAGCCAAGAAGAAGGAGAGGAAGAGGGGTGAGGCTGTGTGGTGGAGGAGTAGGAAGAGGAAGAGGCAGAAGAGGCGGACACATGCGTGTTCCTGATGAAATCAGAGCAACACTTGTAGACCATGTTTTGAATCATTGGCTGACTATGGCTGAAGCGGGGAGAAGGGTGCAGCCAAATGTTGGCAGAACAACTGTGTCCTCAATTATTCAAACTTTCCGCAGAGAGAACAGGTGTGTAATCTAACAGTATGTGCTGAATTACATGGAGTTTACTGTATTTACATGTCAATACAGTAATGCCCCATACAAAATTACAGTAGCCTATTCCACTGATGCTCTATACAATGCCATTGTGTCTTCCTCAAATTAGTTTTGGTTGACATTTCTATTTCCCACATAGGACTGCAAGACAAGTACACAGGGGTGGTAGAGGGCGGATTTTCACACCACAGCAGGAGATGGCTATCTGCAACATTGTTGTGGAAAACAACGCCGTTACACTAAGAGAGATACAGACTACTATTTTGCAGGACAACGACACATTTGCAAACATCCAAACAGTCAGTATCTCTACCATTGATAGAGTGCTAAAAAAACAACACATGCGCATGAAACAGCTATACACTGTCCCATTTGAAAGAAATGGTGAGAGGGTGAAGGAGCTGCACTACCACTTTGTCCAGGTACAACTTTTATTCCAAAACCATATATAGATATGTCCTCGTTTGTAAGTCGCTTTGGGTTTACAGTAAAAGGTGTCTGCCAAATGCAATGTAATGTAAAGATGTACACTACACTACTGTAAGTGTGGCATTTGCACATATGCTATGGCTGTAGAAAAGAAGATGCAATATGTCATATACGTTTGATCTAACTTCTTTTGCAAATGCATGTAATGCAGTAATTCCAAAAATAACATTTTGTCTTCTGTATTTAGCGCATGATGGAACTGGAAGCTAGTGAGCCACCCTGTCACTTCATTTACATGGACGAGGCTGGCTTCAATCTGACAAAGCGCAGAAGACGGGGTCGAAACCTTATTGGACATCGAGCCATCATTGATGTGCCAGGCCAAAGGGGTGGCAACATAACTATGTGTGCCGCAATATCAGATAACGGTGTGCTGACACACATTCCACTGATGGGTCCATACAACTCTGAACGTCTAATAGCATTCCTAGACACTTTGTACAGGGATCATATCCTAGGTGGCCCAGCCGAGAATATGGCCCAGCCCAAATATGCCATAATATGGGACAATGTAAGCTTCCACAAGTCAAACCTAGTAAGGCAGTGGTACGCAAACCATAACAGAATGGTGATGGAGTTCTTACCACCATACTCCCCATTCCTCAACCCTATTGAGGAATTTTTCTCAGCCTGGAGGTGGAAGGTGTATGACCGAGAGCCACACACACAAGTGACCCTTCTGGCTGCAATGGATGCAGCATGCCAAGACATTACTGCAGATTCCTGCAGAGCATGGATTAGGCATGCAAGAAGATACTATCCACGCTGCCTTGCACGGGAGGACATCAGGTGTGACGTGGATGAGAATTTGTGGCCTAACAGACAGGAACGGGAAGAAGCTGAAGATCAGGATTGAGATTAGAATTTGGGGAGTTGTTCATATTTTTTTGTTTACCTACTGTATGACCTATGTTTATATTTTTGACCTATGTTTACTTACGTATTGTATTTCACCTTTGTTATGTGCAGTGCTGTCTTTTTTTTTTTCTTTACGCACTGCAATGTCAATGTTTGCCAATAAAGAAGTCATTCTGTAAATGTGAATCTTGTCTTTTCCAATCAATCTTACACATATACATTATATGAGGTCAAATGTACAACACTTATCATCACACCTAAACCACATTTTACATCAACATGTCGTTTCAAAGTGCACTATTCAATTGCCAACATGACTAATGAATTTGACTGTCTTATCCGTACACAATGACACAATGATTAAACATTCTGATGGCACTGACAAGTATATTGACACAAAAACTTGCTTTTGAGGGATGGACTAAGGATTTTGAGCAAGAGACTGGCTTTTGCAGGTGATCCACGGTGTTTTGCTATTTGTTCAAACTGTTTTGAGAAATGCACTTGATCTTCTGCAAATTGCAAGAATGATTGGAAAAATGTACCAAAGTGATTGAGAAAAACTGTAATCACCAAGTAGGTTCTTGTGCTTCAAACACATTTCAGTCTTGATTCAGCTGAAGTGGCTCTGTTGGAAGTAATTTACTGCCAACTAGTGGTCGGACTGAGAACTACATATGATTGGTACCAGACTGCATTTAAATGGTCAAAGTCCAGTTGTGCCTTTACAAGAACACTGTTATTATTCAAGATTAAAGCTATTACAAAGTCTGTCTTAATAAAATAGCTACGAAATATCACCATACCTAAAACTGTGTGCTGTATTAAATTGGAAGTCTCCACCTCATTTAGTATCTGCTTGAATGCAAAAACCCACACAAAGAATCTTTCTGTTTATGAAACTGCAACAAAGGAAATACACTTCAAGAACTGGGTTAATTATGCAACACTGCAGGCACCTCAAGGATGGGCCTTTTTCAGTCTCTCAAAACAACAAGGTCTTTAACATTGCGCATATTACTTACTAAGTGTTGCTACTGTTGTTGTGTGTGTTGTGTTTCAGTGGCGCATTATATCCACCATGAAAAAACATGCTCGGCAGTGTTCCGAAGTGTTCTGCAACTGCTCTTTCTCTCGTCTGCAAATATTTGTGAAGCACATCAGATGCTGACCCAGACAGCTGGTTCAGGGACTTTGCAATTCTCTGCAGGGAGTCCCTCGGATCCTTAGTATTCTAATGGAAAAGGCCGAATAGGGCATAATGATCAGATAATCCAGTGATCAGGAAGCAGTTTTCATTAGTATTCATTTTCTTTCAGCTATGATAAGTTGACCTTTAGCCTCTCCACGGTAGCTTCAGCCAGCTGCCCCTCATGTGGACTAAATGGCAAACTCCCTTATGTTGGTATGCGATGCCAGAGGTAATATTTGGAAATGCTTCTAGCTAAGCAAAATATCAGTAAATCTCTGGAGTTGCCAGCTCCTAAACAAAATGTTAGCAAGTAGATGACTGCAAAAGAGGTCCAGAGAAGTACTTAGATGCCTGTGACAAAGAAGTAAAAAGGAGGCGTGCTGGAAATGTTGGCTGTCCAGATGTTTATTGCTATTTATTTTGCTATTGACTTTCCACGCTATGCCTCCCCTAAAGCTCTTCGGGCTTCAAAGCTGGGTGATTCAGATTAAAACACTGCAGTGGATCTGGTTGCAACAAACTTAAATCTGAGCTTGTACAAACTGTTGAAGCCCCATCAAGTCCGGATCAATGAAATTGTTCAGTCTCTGAACAAACGACGCTCTCAATTCAGTGTTATGTTCATGAAATGGGCCGGGCTTTCCTACTGAGCCGATATCAGCTAATTTCGGCTGCTGTTTGGGGAAAATAAAACAGCCAACGCCATGTTCTTCAGAAGAGAAGCTGCTGTGATGAATTTGTCGCGACTAAACATGCAACGATTACTATCCCGAGACTTTTGAACAACAAATGATGCAATATATCCATCGCTGAAAAAGCAGGAAAGAGAAGCACACAATCCAAATCAAAGTTGGTAGGTGACAGACCTCTGTGCTCTGGACAGGCCAGTGAACAGAAACAAGCGGCGGTTTGTCTGGCTGTCTGTCTGTCTTCAGGTTGATATGGTGATACAACCTAATAATGGGGTGATCTACAGCTGCCACTGTTGGTGAAACCAACCAGACCGAGAGGGTCATTGTGAAGCAAGATACTGCAGGAGAAATCCGACACCGGAGTTTTTAAACAAGAATGACACCACAGAGGAAAGAATAATTCCTAATTCCATAGCTGATAGCATTTTAGTCCTGGTCTGGCACATTTAGAAAGAAAGCCGATCATTAACATTGGAATGAGTTTTATTTCCGGTTTGCTGTTAGTGTATAATGATGGAGTCACTGTATTTATGTTAAACTTATAAACTACTTATCAGAATATTACTAGTAATCTATTATAAATGAATTTATGGTTGTTAAACATTGAAATGGTTAGGTCTGGAAAAAATGACATCATGAGAACCACATTTATTTTCTTTTAAGAGATACAATATTGTGTTGAAAATCTTATTTGCTCTACAGCAGCGCTAATTTTCCTGGTTATTCTTTTAAAGAAACAGCTCATTTAAACATACATTTGCAATGACAACATGAAAAAGAGAAATACATTTAATCTTTAATAGATTCTTCAACATCAAAAACCTATACAAGATGCTCCAATACACAGTGGATATAAAATAAAATAAAGGGGTACAATAAACCAAAGTGACCACAAGGAGAAAACATACATGTGTATGGATTAAATTCCATGTTGTCGTTTATTTGCATTTTAAATGTTGATTTCTGTGTGACTTTGATTAATGCTGTGATAAGGAGTTCCGCAATTTCATCGATCTGTATTCTGTTGTAGGCTTCAAAAAGTCGGTATGTGTTTTGGGAAGCATGAACAGGCTTTGTGTTGCCTGGATGGTGGCATATCAGTCAATCAATCAATTAATCAATCAACCAACCAATCAACCAACCATCCATCAATCAATCAATCTTTATTTATATAGCATATTTTACAATAAAAATTGTTTCTAGGTGCTTTCCAGAATCCCAGGGCCTGACGCTCAAACAAGCAACAGTGGCAGGAAAAACTCCCCTTTAACAGGAAGAAACCTTGAGCAGGACCAGGCTCATGTAGGGGGACCCTCCTGCTGATGGGGGGTGGGGGGGTGGGGGGGTAGAGAGAGAGGAGAATGTGTGTATATGAATCATAATTGGGTTTTAGCTTATTCTACTGGTATAATGGAGTCTTAAACTGCAATATTTTCCATATTGAAAGAAGTAAGGCACCATCGTTCCATGACCATTGTTGCCAGGAGTGCATTATGTTCATTTACACTGTTAATTTATGGGCATTGTTCTGCACCAGCTGGAGTTTATTCAAATCTTTTTGAGTAGGTTTTGCTCAGCAGTGTTGTTTATAACTAGTTTTGCCATATTTGCTGTGAGGTATTTCCGACATTGTTTTACCAATGCTAAACACTTTCCCATTTTGTCTAATTTAGTATCACTGTGTTTGAACTAAGAGAGCTTTTTATCTAGAAAGATGCCCAGGAGCATAGTTTCCTCATCTTGCTGAACTGTTTTGTTTATAACAAGGTTTATTTCTGGCAGTGAGAGAACGTTCGAGCCAAATATAATGGGTTTTGTTTTAGCTGTGTTAAGTATCAATTTGGTTTGGCAGATCCATTTCTCACTGTGTCTAGCTCCTTATTAAAGATGGCATTTAGATCATCAGGTGTTATTGCTGATGCATACACTGTAGTGTCACCTGCATACATTGGTAATTTAGCATCTTTCAGTACCAGAGGTAAATCATTTGTAAGGGCGGAGTATTAGCAGGCCAGGGCAGCTTCCTTAAGACCTTCCACATCCTATGGACATGCTATCAGAGAAATCTCTGTTAAAGAAGACGTTCTGTGACCTCTGCTTCAAATAACTTTCATCCAGGCAATTGCAGATTCTATATATTCATTAATCTTTCAAGAAGGAGCTTGTGGTCAATCCCATCAAATGCTGCTGTTAACAGCAGCTAACAAGACTATTGTCCAAGTCTGTGTACAAGACAACTGACATTTGGACTAATGCTGGATTGTATTGCTGTTTGGTAAAATTGAATATCTTAATAATTGCTGCTAACAAAAAGGCACTGTACAGGCCACTAAATGATGTTTTCTAAGTTTTGGGAAAAGGAATGAGGTTTGCAACTTTCCAGACCCATGCAAATATATTATTTTCAGACTGATATCCATTATACAACATAGAGCATATAACATATCACATTATAATCTGTCATCTGGAAAACCTGGTTGTTTTCTGTTTTTAGTTAGTTGTCTGCATTTACTGAGAAATAGCTGCATTCAACATTTGGAAAGTGACATTTGTTTAAATGGGGACTGAGTTCCTGGATAGTGACAAACGACAGAAAGGACTCAGTTAGACAGATTAAAGATTCATCAGAGTACTTTTACAGTTTGACAGCTAGATTTGCTGAAAGGGGACCACGTCTATGGTCGACACTGGAGGGAAACAGGGCCGTTGTAAACCCACTCTGGTTAGTGGTGCATGTAGTCTTGCTGATTAGACATTTGCTTAAGAATTATTTAACGGGAAAAAAAATCCATTAGGTTAATATTGCACGTTGTGGACTTTAAATACTGAATGACAGAGAAAGCAATTGAGCTGATGTTGGATCCACATTCATCTAATTTCTGGTTATTGCTCCAATTAATTAAACCAAATGCACAAATCCATCATTCCTCTGGTGCGGCTGGGGGTTCAATAACGGAGAGCCTGCTTTCAGATGAATCCATGCGTGTAAAGAGACACATGATGTTTAGTTTAGCAGAGCTTTCTCCTTTCCGATAAACACCCACAACATGCAGCTGTTGACCTGGATGTGTGACTCTCAACACTGTCATTGTTCTTCCAATCACCATTTTCCAGCTCTAGCTTCTACATTAACTGTGTTTCTAATACATATGTGACAAAAAGGCCTTATGGGCCATGTTATTTGTCAACAGCTAGCTGTGGATCTCTTATAATTGATCAATTTTTGATAATGTGAAGTTGTATTTGACAGTTCAGCCATTCTTGTTGACAGACTCCGTGATTTCCATGTTTCTGGAAGTTCACTCCTTGAGGAATTCTTAAGAAGTCCGTCAAAAATGCCACTCTATTCTAAGAATGAGCTGCAAGGAAAATCAACACCTTTGCTTCCTCTTTGGTCAGTCCACACAAATAGAAGTACAAGTTCTGAGATCTTTAACTGATATGCAGCAACACAATAAAATGGTATTGTGGTTGGCAACAACCTCTGAGTGTCAGGTAGTTGCAACAGAATCAGCCTCTACACGGAGAGGAGAAGTTAGGTATTAACCAAACATTGTGGTCATAAAGAATATTTGGCTTCAGCTTTTACAGGAAAGGGGGAGTTTTTAGTGGTTGGACTGTTGGAAAAGTACCTAAAGACTAATAGAAGTGCGATTGAATCATAAGCATCTGAGGCCCAGCTATGCATTCTGGGAACAAAATGTCAACACAGTGCTGACTAAGATGCTTTCAGCTGAGCTGACTGGACCACAGAACAATGATCACCTGCAGGAAGATCCCCACATTGCTTTCCTGAAACAAGTCATGCAAACATTTGTAACACATCACACTCCTTAATCTGACTCACAGAATGTCTGTCACCGTGACCGTGTCAATAAGCCTTGTCGGCAGGTCCTATCTGATCTGATCTCAGGTGAGCAGCTTCACACCTTAGCACAGCTTGTTGTCCACCAGTGCCAACGCCTCGGTGCTAGAACAAGCCAGCTGTATTTTCATACTGCTTTCACACTGAAATTAGCACATCGACAAGGGACTTTCTAATGCGGATCGACCCGCATTGGCTCGACATTTGGGCTTTTTTGCATTGTCAGCAGTAGCGGGTCTGACCTCCCACTGAGAGGGCCGTGGCTGTTGTTTTTCTCCCTCTCATACGTCATCGTCTCACCAACGTTGTCATTACACCTTTATGTGCGCAGGAACACTGTGGCCAGCATAGACATCAGTCAGTCAATGGTTGTGATTGAACAATGTGTGTTAATTTAGCAAAGGCTAATGGATCTGTGGCTAAAAGATTGTAACAGAAGACATCTGACGATATGTTGAATGTGTTGCTCCAATTATTAGGCCAATAACTGAAGAAGTTATTTCTGAAGAATTTGTCTAAAGACATTTTTTCCCCCAAAACAGTGGAAGACGTGGAGGGCACCAGTGGTCCGGCTAGCTGAGAGCTGGATGCACTTGGGAGGTTGGGCTGAGTGGCCCAACATTCGTTTGCAAAGTTCATGATATGGCCACTCAGTGCATCCCAAGCTGGTAATAACTATGACCAATACAGTGACCAAAATCTGCCACCAAATCACTTCTTCTCCACAGGAGACGAGCAGCTCGTGGATCTGACGATTGTGTTGATTGCTGACACGATTGATAAAAAAGTTGCGTCATATCACAACACTTTGTATAAACGATCCCCAATCGGTGGGATACCCTGAGCTTGACCTACTTCACACATGTGCTGCCATTATAATTTGTATAGCTACACATTTGATTTTACAGGTTACAAAAGGGGGAAAACATCTCTGTCCACAAAGACCGGACTCTGTGGACAGGAAGTCCAGAGACAAAATTAGAATGTAAGAGGCAAGTACGTTGGCCTCTTTGGGTAATTTAGTGGGACGATGCGGGGTGCATTTCCAATCGCAGGCAAGCCGAGCTGAGTCGCCGATTACGAATGACCCTGTGATCAAGAAAATGCCTTAAGAACTATTTCAGTGAGCTGAAAAACCTGCGGATTTTTGTGAAATGTGAAAGAGGCTTCAGATGATAATGGGCAGCTGTTGCAGCTCCTCCATCGTGGCACTTCTTCTCAGAAACTTCCTGAAAACATTAATTCTACTATTAAAGCAATATGAAAAGAGAGGGCAGAAATAAAAGTCAATTTAACAATTAACAATAAATGTAAAAACTAATGTTAAAGGAAAGTATCACAGCTTTAACCTCACCTTTTTTTTAGGAGTCATGAGATGGCCTCAATGAGCTAAAGAGCACACGTGCACGCCAAAGCAGTTGTTGCCAGTAAGTTATGGAAAAAAAAAACCAAGACATGAATAAAACATTCCCAAAAGATTGAGTGTCGGGCAGAGTGGAGAGTGGCGCCATGGCGTCTTAAAGAGTGAGCAAGCCCAACGCTTGATTCTCATGCACAGCCCTCCTGCTTTTATTGCCATCTATTAAAGCTCGCAGCCCATCCATTTACTCACATGTCAGAGCCGGCAGCCTCACGCAACGTGACAGGCACATTTGTAAACATAAATAATTACTCAGCCTGCATACCCAAACTGTTAACATCCGCACTGCCATCCCTCCTGTCAGTCAGAGCTGACATGCGCGTGTGCAGGAGAAAAGTCTTTCAACTACCCTGCACGCCCATGTGCAATTCCACAGAGAAACAATGACATTCTCAGAGAATTCGTGTTACGTTGGAAAGGTTCTTTTCATGCTCCTCCGCTTCATTATGTGAAGACCTGAGCTGTGAATGGGCTGTTGAGACAGTCCGACCAATAAAGATAATAAAGAATTGAACACTGATAATAAAGAATTACAATAGTCCAGCCTGGAAGTAACAAATGCTGGACTAACTTTCCAGCATCGTGCCGCGTCAGTCGCTTTCTGATCCGACATGATTTGATTTAATGTAGATTTGATTAATGTTAGCTATTTTGATCGATGGATTCGAGGACATTGAATGTGATCATCAATTTAAAACCAATACATTTTTACTTGATAGTGACTTTTTTGCTCAGTGCAAAGCTGGTTGAATGAACACACAGATTACAGGGGCCATTAAAACTGTTTTTGACAGCAACAACCCAAAAAAGGCAACCAGGAGTCAAAGTAAATATAAGATTACAGCAAAAGTTTTCTTTTTTCCCCACTTTATCACCGATAAAACTGTTGTCTTCAGACAATTGTGTTAATCCCCAGATTAAGATCGATTTGAAGTGCGGTGCCCAAGAAGCTGCAGTGATTTAAGACACATTTAGGGATGCGTGAGGTCGACCACAGCAGCTGCCAGGGAGCCATTCTGATAGTGTTTGTGCAGAGATAAAGCCTAATGTAGATGTTTGTCTTGCAATAGGGTCGATACTGATAGTGAGCTTTTCTGTTTTCCACTGTTGTCTCACAGCTGCGAGTCAGAGATTTTCAAACTTGATAAGGTGCAAGATTTTATGATTGTGGTTCCTGCATCTTTGTGCTCCGTGATGAAGAATGGAAAAGTGGAAAATACAAAACATAACAACATTGAAACCAGCTGGAAAAATGGCCTTTTCAAGGAAGTTGAGAGACACTCAGATGTGCCCCGAGGCTTCCTTTGCCCCGGTTCTAAAGCAGTACGTTCCTCCATTAAAGGAACTAATATCGGTTGTCAAATGACGCTGTGTGTTTTCACTTCCTGTACCTGAAACGGCACAATTTCTCCCTGAAGCTAATGACAAGCTTCCACAACATTCGCTTTGTGAGAAGCTATTTTAGCCTCCATTTCTGCTATTGATCAGCGCTAACAGTCTAAATTGAGTTTACGTAATGAAGACGTAGTAGTCTCTAAAGCGCAAAGATCAAACTCTTGTTTCACTTCTGCATCCCGCCATCCGGCAAACTCAAAAATAAATTCACGTCCATCACTCGGGAGCAAAGGTCAACCTCCACAGCCAAGCAAAGTTTGGTGATGATTGAGTGCAGCAGTCAGGGGAGAAACCTGTATTGGCTTTTATATTAATCGACGGTTGTCACGTAACACTCCTCAGGCACACGCCGATTTACTTTCTGGTCGTCTCACTTTAAGTGTCCTCCAATCTTCCCCATGTGGTTAATCAGAGATCGGTACACACTGACTGGTTTGAACAATGCGGAGGGCAAGGTTGTAAATACTTCTAGTCTCATTTCTCTCACCTGGAAAACTGTTTACTCACCACTGGCTTTTTGTCTAAATGGCCAATGGTCAATCCCAGCTTTTTGAGCTCAAAACCCCAACTCAGTGTCAGTTATTGAACGTGTGAACACCATGTTATCTCGGGTCATGTGTGTTTCTCTAAAATGGTTTGTAAATAAATATGGATTCATTTCAGTGTATGTAGCCTGTATCAAAACTCTCCATTTGGTCCGAGCACAGTCTGATGCTTATAAATAGATGTTGTTCATGTGTTTCGGGTTGGGAACAATCTGATCCTCTCAGCTGGACATCCTACTTGTTGTGACAAAAGTCTCGATCCAATTAGGATAGAAAGTTCAGAAGGTTCCAAACAAAACTGCTGCCACTAAATGAACAGTCAAACATTTCCATGTTTATTACTGTACAGGATTTGCTGTAGCAATGTTCCTGTGTGAGTTCTGCTTATTTCTATATAAATAGATGTTACAGAGATAAACTAACACACTAAATAATATTATATCTTATATAACAGAAAGGTGAATTCACGCAAGCTGATTGCTTCATAGCTGTGGTATAATGAGTGAATGTCACAGATGTGCCTGATATTATTCTGCGCCTGAGCAATGACAGCACACTCGTTGCTTAAGTGATGCTAACCTACGTAATGGTCTTTGCGACAAGCATAAAATTGGAAATGAAGCAATTTGTAGATTGATTTGATAATAATGATGTGTAAACAGCACTTTAACGACATGTCTAGAGATGGTCCTGTCAGGAACGCTACGTGAGCTCGGCTAGATGGACCTAGCATCTTCATTGGGCGCCACCCCAGCTACTTCTACTGTCAGTTTTTAGTGAATGCACAATCCACGGATTAAGTGAGGACTTAATCTCAAGAAAATAGAAATGTGTTAAAAGCCAAAGCAGCAACAACAATGTAGTCCCTCATTTTTTTGTTTCTCTCTCAGGTGATCTCATGGTGGATTGGTCGCCCCGAGCAAAGGGGGCTTTTATTTGCCAAAGAACTCCTCTTAGCTGTGTTATAATGAGCATATAGCATGGCCTGTTGTGCTGTATTGCTTAATTAAATAGGCAAGTAATTAAGGTTCATTATTATTATTAGTGCTATCATTCTTGATGCCATTTTTGTGATCAAGATTTATTTTGTTGACTGAACACACAATTTGTGGGGTTTTATTCATTAACTGTAGCTTGATAGTGCAAATGGTAAGTCTTTAATGTGTATTCTAGATAAATGTGAGCAAATGCACATCCTGTAGTATGAAAGCAGGAGATATAACACCAAATAATTACAGATGCTGTTTCATTGCTTCTTGTTAACACAGTTTTTATGGATATATATTGTTGTGCTGGAGCTATAGAATGGACACATGTGCACATCCCTGGGAGGAGGTGTCACGCTGGTAGGAGCTCTGATATTCATATGTGCCATTCTGCATTACTGTTGACAGCTGGAGAGCTGGGTTCCACATTCCCATGGATAATACAGCAAAATGGCTGCAAGGGTAATGTTGCCGTACGCAGTCAGAAGTTATTGATTCTGGCGCAGGTGTCAGCTGGTTAGAAGTGTTGATCTTTACATCCTCTGAAATCCTCCGAAACTGACAGAGGCCTTTTATTTGTTCATGCCAAAAGCATCCCCAAGCAGCTTTTTGCATACAAATCGATAAGAGTGTGTCAATTCAGATATAAGTTTGCTCTGACAGGCCATGGACACACACATACGCACACACACACACACACACATACAGAGTTGTTCACTTTATTCAATATTTCTAATCAAACCATTGCAATTGGTATGTTGGTGCCAGCTTAACATCCACCTAAAACCATTGCTGTTAATGAATTTCCATCTATGTTAATAGATAAAACTGCATCACTATTCATCATCATTACAGTCCTATTGTCGGACTGAGAAAAGCAGAAACTGATTATTTCCCCCTGTTTAATCCACATTGAAATGAGTCCAAACCAAGCCCAAGACAGTGGATAAAACAAGAAGGAAGGTTTGGTGAAAGCCCATCTTGGCTGCCTTCCGTGTCTGCTGTATGAGTCAAACATGTCTTTTTCTGAAAGACAGAGAGGAAGCTACTTTGAGGCGACGACGCATCTTCAAAGTGTTCCGACGGAGCCACTGGCGTCTGCAGCTCAAACGCCAATATGACGCTGATGTTGGGGTTCAGTCGGATGGCTTCTAATTTGCTGTCGGTTTTGGAGATTGGAGCTTGGAACATATGGAATGAGAAAGAGACATGAAGAAACAACGTTCTCATCCTGTACGTTCTGTTCTGGCTACTTTATAGCAAACTATAAGCTCTCTCACTCTCTCTCTCTCTCTCTCACACACACACGCACACACACACACAGACACACACACACACACACAAGCCGACGAGTTGCACTTGGACTGTTGTTGGGCGCTGCATCACAGTTCTGTTGTGTTCAAGTGCCTCCAAGTGTTGGACACCAGAACTGCAGCTGAGAACTTTCTTGCACTGCTGTCTAAGCACGTGCACTGTTGTTACCGGACAGTCAGCATCTTTTGTATGGGACCAATAAATACGGCAGACATAAACATTTCCCATAGGTCTTTTCTCTTGATACTGATTAGGTACAAATAGCAGAATGTATATATGTTGTTGCTGTTTTTTCTGCAATTAAATAACCTCCATTGTGCCTTCCAATCAAGATCAATATCCACAGAGACTGAATTACTTCAGATTAATCAATCAGGCAATCACATTTGCAGCTTGTTGGTCTACAAATCAAGCCAGTAGTTATATCAACGGTGGTATAACCGACACCACACAGGGTGCAAGTGTTGCCCGGCAACATCCAATTTTATTAGTATTTTTGACATGTTGGCTGCGTTTGGCCGATGATCAAAAATCTGGTTATGAGAAAGGTAAACTGCACGTTCTTGGCATTTGCCCACCTCATGGAAACTAATGTTTATTTGTGAGCTTGTAGCTTGGACAGTGGTGAACGGGAGGAGACGACTGTGAAACATATTAAAAAGGCAACATTTTTCAGAATTTAAATGAATACACTGCCCCTGACATAACTCCTGGTCACATGCTTGCATCAGGTATATAGCACAACAGTTCGCAGCATGCACCCATAGCAACACTTTGCACGTGCTCACTTTCTGGGTGTGGATGAAGATCTGATCAGATTACAATAACTGCACAGCTCCACATTTCCAACCAACAGGCAGAAATAATAAGAGCTTGACTTGACTTGTTTTGACTATTAGGCAGGCTTGATGCTTCCTAGAGAACAATAAACTGCATGTTTGTGAAACACAGTGTTGTGAAAAATATTGATAAAAGCTCTGGGTGGATGGGAGAGGCACTCCTTAATCACAGGAGATTGCTGGAATTGAGTCGAGGAGAATTAAGGAAGGCTGAATTGGGCTGGAGTTCACAGAATCCTTACATTATTAGAGCTCTTCACCAACATAACAATACTCTGACATATTCACCATGGCTTCCTAATGATACTGGGTCTGCGGACGGATGGTTCATGTTCTGCCTGCGTCATCAAGCAGTGACGTGTGCTGGCCTCTCTTCGCTTCTGCTGCTAAGTTAGAATATATTCCAGGGTTTGCACCATCGTTTCTGGGTGAACTTTTGAACCCAGATGTGGCTGTACGTGTCCCAGCACGCCCAGCCTCCTGCCATCCTTATTGGTTCTAGTATTGTTAACGCTATCGATTCGGCTAAGTCCTCGTGAAGTGATGAGGCCAAACCTCATTAGAGCAGCATATTAAGATGGAATCCAAATGGAATCTGACATGAGCTACAGCCTGCAAAGGCATTATTTCATAATGGTAACGTTTATCGTCTGTGTGGCTCATCTTTGAGAAGTTTAGTTTTACAGAGTCAACAGCTCCCTGAACTATTGTGTCTTTTCAGTATCTTGAAACAGGGCTAAGAACTGGGCTTGAAGAGTGGATTGAGATTTAGCCAAGGAGGATTCAAGTGATTTAGATTCCCTAAAGTGTCATATTGTGCCATTTGCTGTTTCAAAATTTAGAATTTTCATATGAATTCCCTAAATTACTGAGGAGCATTTGCAAGAAGTCGATACACAAAATCTACTTTCTAATAAACACTTCCTAATTCCTGATTTTTCTACATTAAAAGTCCACTATTTCCAGAACTAGGAGTGGAACTGGGTGTACAGTGTTGCACGTATCTTTTAGAAAAGAGATTCTAAACCTTCGCAGGTTATGAAACAGTGCGAAATATTGACAGGAAGTTGATGGATAAAGACTTCATGTTGTTGAGCCTGGAAGTGATTTAAAAACCAAAAGAGCTAAAATGTAAATCTAAATAAACATTCTTTCCTTTTTTTCCCACTGATGTGTCAGTTTGTCAGCTGCAGGTTTTGCTACAACTAAATGTTTGCCAACATGTAAGTTTAAAGAATTAACACTGACAATTTATTCAATTTATTTTGTAGCAAACTGAAGTTTGATGTTTTGACCTTGACTTGAATTTGTTCCTGGTTTCCAACAGCTCTCAAGGAAGATGGTAGAAAAGTGCCTACGCTGTTTTTGGTCCAAAGCTCTGATGTGTTTTGAAGTTTAATCGTATATGCAGGGTTTTGGGATTTAGCGTTGATGGTTCATGCCCCTTAAAATGGCTGGAAGCCTTCAGTTCAAAGAACTGTCAGTTCAGTACATGGGTTCTATAAGTAGAACCTTATATATCTTTGTGTTGCTCTGAAAAATAGGGAAATCTGGCGTGATTTAAAAAAAAACACACACATGTTTTCATGTAATTTTGTTATTTATCTGTGGGCCACGGAAGTCACCGTTCAATAGAATGGATGTGTGTGCCCAGTGCGTGAGAGGCAAGGCTTCATTACTATCTTTAATTGTGGGTAAATGCTCCGAGTGAAGGGAACTCTGTTGACATTTGACATAGAAAGAGAATCAAATGAAAAGTGTGGGAGCGAAACATGAGAATATGACTTTTACAAGGTTACTTTCTAGATTACAGCTAGATCACGTTCTGCCTTAAATGCAAGTGTCAGACACGTGTCGTGACTTGTATAAGACCGAGCATCAGCGAGGCAGAGCCACGAGCTGTGCGGCTTCGATCGATGGCAGCGTGTGCCTTCAGCCCAGGGGTTGGATGAACAATTGATCCAGAGCAATTTCGTCGTCTCGAGATCCGCTGTGTATGGGCCATTCCTGCAGTAACTCACTTTTTCTCACTCACTGACACGGCAGCCATCACTCTTTTCACCCCCGTCATGGCTGACGCATCGCGTACCCCAGTTTGCAGTCAAGGAATTTAAAATCAATGCTTCTTAGGGTGTGTAAAATCTCTCAGTCGTGTACAGTATAGTGATATACATAAGACATGCTGATGGCAAAATCCTTGCCCCAATAGTTATAAATGTTAGTTGGAAGAAACTGACATCACACGTTATTATGGAGAGGTGAGGCCCTTTAAAATGTGGATTATATTTTTAGTGTCCTATTACGATTGAAACAATAAGAGGGATGAAATAGATGAGGTGAGAGTGGCACTGCACGTGTGCTAGGCTATAGTACCCTACCACTGTCATGCTATTATTGCAGCTGGTTGTACGTATGGCTCCACGTCTGAGATCACACAATCTACAACTGTGCTGTAAGAAATATAACATCAAAGTTCTCACGCTTAGGACAGGTTTTTCCATACTGATAATGAATGAATGAACAGGAGTTTAAATATCCCATCTTCAGCCTGAAATAGCTCAACTGGACATCCCTGAGGTCAAAAGTCCAGTTGAGCTATTTCAAGTGAAAGAGAACACTGAAGACCTCCATTTATAAGGTTGCTGGGGGTCTTTTGGAAGCAGTTCCACAGCTAATTTCTGTTCCTCACTACCCATTTAACACGATGTTATTAGTTGTTTTGCTTGCTTGCACTTTGGAGGCGTCAGTTTCACAGTTTTTATTGCTCCTGCTTGATCTGGTGACTCCCACCTGATAAGGTAATGATTTGGCTGACTTTCCACTGACAGCATTTAGCAGTGCTTCATGTTCCCTGTAAATAGGGGCCAATTTGCCTACAAATCAGTCAGAACATGATTTTTTTTTAAGGGCCATTTAGGAAGTAACTAGTCTGTATTTTTAACCAAGGGAGGTTTGTCTCGCTGCCTTGTCTTGTCATCGAAATATTAAAACTACTATAGTCTTTAATGTGGCACCTACACACACATACACACACTCATACCAAAGCGTCTAATTTTACTGAAAGAATGACTGAAAGATACCATCATCAGCATGATGGGTCCCGACAGCATGTCAGCTGACCCACGCTGCATAATAACATGCAAATAACACCCTTTCAAGGAAAATTTGTTTCTTCTTAATGAACGGTTTATTTTCTTTTTTTCTTGTGGTAAAATAACATTTCTGTTAGCTGTAGAAGTAGACATATCTAAAAAGGGAGTAGGATGAAGTTTTCTGGTTGTCCCCCTTGTATTAACATCAAATTATTCAAAACCTCTTGATTAAAGGTTTAATAATTTTCACCTTCTCTGAAAATCAGATTTCTGACCAATGTGCCCATATATTGAAGTGTATTTCTCGCAATTAAAATGAGAATTAGGATCAAGGGTAAGAATTCTGGATAGAAAACCTTGCTACAAAAGTTTGAAAAGACAAGTAAAATGGGATTTAATATGACACAGGAAAATTGAAGTCAACCATTAGGCTGCAGTAAGGACACATTGGGATCTGGGAATGCATTTCATCATTGAAGATAAACATTCTACTAGTAAATACCCACCAGCAGTATTTCTATATTTCACATTATTATAAACCTGCTCCTTCAACAAAGCGGACACAGAAGGAAAAGGGAATAATAATGTGTTTGTGACTTTGTTTGTGTATTACTTGGTATGTGGCTTTTTGTCACAGCGTGAGAAAAGCCTGTATCATTGAGACGGCAGTCATCAGGAAGAAACAAGAAAGAGACACATACATGCTCCCATAATGCCTAATGCTACTATTTAAAGAATTTTGGTTTTACTGATTGAAACGGAAACACTTGCAGTGCTCGCTGATGGTTCAGTGTTTTCAAATCCGTCTTTACTGCCCTGTTATGTGTGTAATGGGTATTTTTCACAAATTCCTTAGATTATTTTATCTGCTTTTAAACACACCCTCTAAATTGAATTTTAACCTTTTAAAAAAAAAATTGTATTCATAAAGGAGCTAAATCATCTGGTGTAAAAATCATTTTGAGAATATAGCAAATGTATCCACACACTATGTACAGCAAATCTCACTCTACCCCCAAATTGCTATGCAAAGGAAGTATAAATATGGAATCCATAAGAGAATGGAATGAAGGGAGAAAGGGAATTTTATCACCATAGAGACAGAGGCTTTTCTCAGATAAGAGGCAGAAAAGAAGAAGCAACTGGTAATTGTTTTGTGCACACAAATCCCAAAGGCCTAATGGCAAGAAATCAGCATAAAAAGATAATTAAAAAGTTACTGTGAATGGCTGAACCACTCAGCATGTTTATTTGTGTAATAGCGAGGGTGAGAAAACCACAGAGACTGGGAAAGAATGAAAATAGAAACCATGCTTGAGGCTAAACCTGAGAGATGTTAAACACAGTTGTGCATTTTCAACACAGGGAGTCAACCAAGGCCAAGCTTCTCAATAGGAATAGTGTAAAAACACAAAAAAGGGCTGATGTACAGGCTCATATATCAACGTGATCACCAAGACAAGAAGAATCCACTTAGATCATGCAGATAGGTTGCTACTGGATAGAACCAGTCAGTGTCAGGCTCTACAATAGCCTTTGCTCCAGTCGGAGCGGACTGAAAATCGAAGGACTTAAATGAAGGGAAGGTTGGGCAGCAGGCACATCTGGAATGACTGGGGAGTCACATCCAAGAACAGATCAGATGAGAGCAAAGTTTTTAAGGGCTTGGGCAATGGCTGGAGGGTGACTTTTATTCTGCAACAGATAAAATGGAATCTTCAAAGGCTAAATGAGCTCATTCCCAGGACAACTTGAATCTTCTCTGAGGGTTTTTCTGCAGCTCCATATGGGATCGTTTGGAAATTTTGGCATGGCTGCTATTTTAGAAATGCAATATGGGTTTTTTAATGCCCCACTGTATTTAAATGAGACTGTTACTTGGATAGAGAAGCAGAGAAAAGGTGAGAAGACTTATTTGAAACGTCGATTATGGCACATCAGTGCGCACTAAGCACGCTACTCAAAGCAGAGTCCAAGCACAGACCTGCTGTGTGAGGCGGGTGTCCCTGATAGAGGCTGACTTGCTGCCTGGCAATGCTTCAGAGGGATGAGCATGTGGTCCAGAGAAAAAAGACAACGCACTCTTCACAAAAAGTCACAACAAACATCCCACTAGAGGAAAATTGCCCAACTGGTTAATACACACTTGGCAGAGAAATCTGGCAACAAGCACATGTAGAGCTAACGGCTTAAAATCACAGCAGTACAGCTTTGGTACAGGTGCTGATGTATCCATAGGTAAACTGGTAGAACATTGCTAGGAATTATGCTTCCTTGCTTTGTTTCTCCTTATTTTTCTTTGTTATATCACAAATCTCGCTCACCAGGGGGCGCTGTGAGAAATGTAGAATATTAACAGATTGCTGCAGTAAGGGATGAGCTCCACTAATGTGCAGAAATAAAGGATGAGGTTAGAAAGGCTGTTCAAATTGATTGTGGGTGCCTCTGTCCTTTTTTCTTTCTTTGTTGTATGTGATTTCTTTATGTCTTTCTGTGTTCTCTGGCATTTCTTCTTTAATTAATTCTTCAGTTTATTTAAGTGTTCTCTTCCACTTAAAATGTTTTCGGCAGCTCAAGTTGCCAATATTGTCTAGTTGATGTTTGCCAATTGACAGCAGATCAGATGTAATCTCTGGGAGGAGCTCATTAAAAGAAAACTGAGTAAAATTGACTGGTCTAACTAAAATTGCTGCCTTCCTGCTCATTTGAGCACAAGGGTGATGTTGACATAGGTAAACTATGATTGGTTCACATATCTACGTGTATCGAAATCTACAAAACAAGTCATTTTAAGCCGTGCCTTCAAATCACCTGGAATGCTGCTTTTCCATTCAATGTTAATGTTCAAACTCTCTAAAATCTCAACTTGTGGTTCCAAGGGTTGAAAACTGCAATTGCTTGGAGAAAATTAGAATAATATAAAAATCGCCAATTACAGTCGGATCCACACCCACTGGTCATTGTCCATTGTTTGGAATACATTTGATAAAAGATTTATTTTTTAAACCTATAAAAGATTTTTGTGCCAAGAATTCTGATTCCAGCTCTTTAAATTTGACCCCATTTAAATTTAGCTGTCTAATTTAAGTGACATCTAACTATAAAAGATGTGATTGTTGCAGGAATAAAGTAGAATATTGAAACTTGGAGGATATTTTTAAGATTCTCAACATGAATTTAGACCATCCTCTCCCAATGATCATAGAGATACATTAATAGTACAAGCTGCTGGTATAAGAGTAGAGTGGGTCAGCAGGGTCGGAGGTCAGCAGGCCAGCATACACCTATAAAGGTGGTGATACCTGTAGATGGATATAGAGGAGAGGAGAGGAGAGGAGAGGAGAGGAGAGGAGAGGAGAGGAGAGGAGAGGAGAGGAGAGGAGAGGAGAGGAGACCATTTCCCAGTGGGGTGACAGAGGCCTGTCAGGTGATCATGTTTCCGGACCCCGGCAGCCTTGGCCTATAACAGCATAACTAAGATGTGACCTAATGATTAGACGACCCCCTAAGTATAATAGTTTGTCTATCTATGATAGTAACTGGAACTACAGAATTAGTAACAATAAGCTTTTTCAAAGAGGAATGTTTTAAATCTAATTTTAAAATTAGAGATGGAGTCAGCCTCCCGTACCTGGACAGGGAGCTGGTTCCACAGCAGGGAGGTGTGGTAGCTAAAGCCCCCCCTCTCCATTCTACCTTTAGAGATTTTTACCAAAATCCTGCTCAGCTTGTGTAATGTGCCATAGTTTGCTCTCTAATCTTCTTTTCTTTTCTCCTTACCAATGTTATTTAATTCTGCAATTCTTTCATTTTTCTCTTTAAAGTTTGAGAACCAGCAGAAAGAAGATCTGCCGGGTGAAGAATTCATTCATATTCTTATGTATTATTAAACAGCGCAAACTTTATGTGGAACTCGATTCTATGAACCGTCACTGCCAATTTTGCCGATTATAGTCTCTAAACCAAAGATCTATTTTGAAAAAAATACTAAATCCTAAAGGATATGTAAAAAAAAAAACTGGCAAAGAAAGGAAAAGAGCTCTTCCAGTTAGGACAGAGCTGGAAATCAGAGGAATATTTTTGGAAATCAACCTTTAATGAACAGATTAATCAAAATAAAGTGGTAGACTAATATTTTGTAGATAAAGTAATGAGACACATGCCAAATGTCAGCTTATAATAAAAACCTATTCTATATAACTTGATTGAGAAATTTCTGCAAAGGGAAGCCAAACACCTTTTTCCTGGAGCAGGAACCATAGTGGCTAACACAGTTCTACATAGGTCCTGACTCTGAAAACAACTCTCTTCTTGCCAATTCAGGGTTGGTTGTTTTTTAATTAGAGATTAATCGATAGGCAACAACTTCACATAATAGCTGAATGTGAGTGGATCAGACAGAACAGCTTTATCTGTTTTACTCTTACATGGTTGAAGATTATGGTGGCCTAATGTTGCAACGTTACAATGATCAATGTGTCTACTCGCTCGTGAAATCACCACGCTTCAAACTGATGAAACGATCACCTTTATCTTTTTGTGAAACACTGTGAAAATTAAAACAAATAAATCATTCATAACTTCACAACGTCCTCCAGCGTCGCTGGCATTAGCTACTGTCAACAATGTGAAAAAGAAGAGAGATATACGCTGGAAATAAAGCCTGTTGACCTTTTGATAAATGCATTAAAGGCCAGTTCTATGGATGCTTATCGGGTTCTTTGATCTGGACCCATGATGAGTTGTGTTGTCAGCCACTCAGACTGTTTGGGTGCTGTAGTTGGTTTCCAGATTTGTTTTGAGGTTTCCTTTCCTCTAGTCTAATACAGAGTTACACGTCGACCGTTGTCACGTTCCTGGCATTTACACGACCGACTGTTCTCCCAAAGTGGTGACAGTAAATCCACTGTCCTTGTGCTGCCTGCTGTATGTTACTAAGTTTGGTAGCAGTTCTGCTGGTTCATGCCTCACCCTCCTCTCCTCTCCTCTCCTCTCCTCTCCTCTCCTCTCCTCTCCTCTCCTCTCCTCTCCTCTCCTCTCCTCTCCTCTCCTCTCCTCTCCTCTCCTCTCCTCTCCTCCCCTCCTCTCCTCTCCTCTCCTCTCCTCCCTCTCCTCTCCTCTCCTCTCCTCCCTATCCTCTCCTCTCCTCTCCTCATCCCCTCCCTCTCCTTCTTCTTCTCCTCCTCTCCGCTACCCTGTCCTCTCCTCCCCTCCCCTCCCCTCCCCTCTCCTCTCCTCTCCTCTCCTCTCCTCTCCTCTCCTCTCCTCTCCTCTCCTCTCCCCTCCCCTCCTCATCCCCTCCATCTCCTTCTCCTTCTCCTTCTCCTCCTCTCCTCTCCCCTACCCTGTCCTCTCCTCCCCTCTCCTCTCCTCTCCTCTCCTCTCCTCTCCTCTCCCTCTCCTCTCCTCTCCTCTCCTCTCCTCCCCTCTCCTCTCCTCTCCTCTCCTCTCCTCTCCTCTCCTCTCCTCTCCCCTCCCCTCCTCATCCCCTCCATCTCCTTCTCCTTCTCCTTCTCCTCCTCTCCTCTCCCCTACCCTGTCCTCTCCTCCCCTCTCCTCTCCTCTCCTCTCCTCTCCTCTCCTCTCCTCTCCTCTCCGGTAGCTGCTTGTCTATAATCATTATAAACTTATAGACAACGTGGATCGATTTGTTGCTATCTGGGGGTGGGAGCTATACTCTGCACAATAGGCCCTTATTCATTGATCCTCGATGTTTTAACGGTTATTTTCATGGTGGTTGGGGTGTAAATATGTAAATAATTCATTGTTATGTGCTTGGTGTGATCTCATTCAAAATCATTAAAAGGCTTTGTTAAAGGTCAAAGGTCCCTTGTAAGTCAGTGATAATGTCATTAACAGATTTTCCCCCTCCTCCACATCTCTCTGTATCCTTCAACAGGTGATCTGTCACCCTTTGACCCCATTGACCCGCTCATGTCTTTTATTGATAGTCTATTATAATTGATGTATTTGTGCAATACCCCCATCCCCCGCCCCATGTGCCTCTTTTTTTCCTTGCCACTGTTGGTTGTTGGTGGTCAGGTCCCTGGGATTCTGTAAAGCACCTCGAGACCATTGCAATAGTAACAGGCAATACATAAATAATCATGAATAGAATTCTGTCTCTTTGGGTTTTGCCAGCAGGTGACTCTGATGGGCTTTAGCCTCATTGGTGGACATGGATCAAGATCAAGAGGCATAACACAGTGGGTAAAATAGAAAACAGGAATATCAGCGATGAGCGTGAATTTGCCATCTTGTTTTATCTCAGAGGCGCTATGATCCCATTCGACTTCAGTTTCCAGACTGGCAAATAGTTGCTGGTTAACCAGGCATACAGTGACAGTTACAGAAGGGTAAGCTAGCAGTTGTGGATGGGGCAAACCCAGGTTCCTGAATTTTTTGAGAAAAATCCATTTTTAACATATTCCATTATGTTACAACTAGACAGACGAATAAACAAACCACGTAACCTCATGGCAGCGGTAATAACGTGGGCTGCCGTTTACTCCTTTGACTGCTTCTCAGAGAATGAAAAAAGGATCCTTGTATAGAAGGCAGCACCTTTATCTGCTAGTGAAGACAGTTACCAGGTGTGAGAACCAAAAGGATTCTAATTGCCAGAGCACCTGTGGATTGAATTATTTTAAATAAATTATTTGTTTTGCAAAACTAAAGCCACACATGCACAGAGCGAGCATATGAACTCAGCACAGAAAGGCCTGCTGTAACGGGGGATGGCTGCCAGGCAACAGTGCTAACCACCACGCATGGTGTCACTTCCTGTAATTGTCTTTCCTGGTGATCCGGTGACCTTGCCTAGTAATATTCAAACACTCCCTATCTTTAAAAACAAAATAAAAAACATCCCCTCAACAATCAACTGTGTTGTTTTCAACCCCCCCCCCCCCCCCCCCCCCCCCCCGCCTATATTTAAGTAAGGGAGGCTGTCATTATGTCATTACTCCTTGTTACTTTGGTGTCACATATATAGGAGGGAAAACAAAGTGCCTCGCCCTCCGAATTTCCCCTCTGCTGTCGTAATCCCTCAGTGGTGACATTCCTAATGGTCTCGCATTTCTTTCTACTGTCATACTGACTTGTCCATTTCTCTCCGGATGGTTTTAATGTTCATCTTCAAGACCGACAAGTCAATTATATTCCAGTCACTGCAGCCACAACTCTGTTATCAGTGACCTGTCACCTTTGATCTGAAGGTGGGCTGTGATTGATTAATAGGCCTGTTTAATGCTGCAGACAGCTGGAAAAAAAGCTACCGCGCTAAAATGTGTCTTTGTTTTTGTGCAGTTTACACACTTGGGTTTGTCTGTATCTTTAGCCACACAGCAAAAACATCCACGTAACTTTGATAAGACTTTTAGCTGACACTAGGTGTGAACTCAGTTCTAATCTCTTCCCCTGCTCTTCTTATTCTCTCAGATTTTGTGTTATTCACACCTTTTCCCCCCTCAACTATGAAAGATTTCCAAGGACTGACATTAGGCTGCGTGATTGTTAGAATAAATGTCTGGGGAACGCTCTGTGCCTTTGGCGTATTTTAAAGACGGCGTTATGCAAATATATTCACCAGAGACACAGTCTAAAACCATCAGTCATTGGACTTCGCTGTAGTGTTGAGTCTGTTTGAATGAGAGCTGCAGCCGCTGTCTCTTTGTCCATACTGATGTGGAGGCTCCTGTGTTTATTTTCTCAGACTCAAAACTGACCAAAACCAAACCAAAACTGAATTTTTAACCAGTAAAACAAATCTGAATGATTGTATTTAGTACCTGCGAGAAAAGGTTGTTGCTTGAATGTTTATAATTGCAAATAAGTTGTTCTGACATTTTCCAGTGGGAAGCTTTTGTATCTGGTCCAGAGCAGACAGCTCAGGTACCCCAAATACAGCATAACCCACTGAGGCACATCACCAATTGTTTTTCATATGAACCACTTGAATCTTTCATGATTTTAACAACAGAATGAATAATGAATATATTCAACTTTAAGTATGCTAGAAGCTTAAAAGTGAGTGGGTATGAAATTGTATGAGAGGCTTTAAAAGGTTTCTGTACAAAACTGGCAATATTAGGATCAACATTAGTGTTAATTGCCTTTGTGTAGATTCTCAGTCATCCAGGTCATAGTTATCCAAGGTAGTTTTCTGTGTCAACTGGATAGTTTTCTTCTCTTTTGAAGATGTTTCGCCTTCTATGCAGAAGGCGTCTTCAGTTCTGAAATCGCTGGGGATAGAGCTTGAAAATATAGCCCTTGTGTTTCCTCAAAAAAAATGAGACCCCAGCAAAGAAGAGCAGAGAAACAAACACCACAGCATTTCGATCCCTTATCTGTCCGGGGTCTCTGAGAAATTTAGGAGGATCCTCCAGAAACACGACACCGGTAGGTTCAGTTTAAACCAAGCAACACTCTCAGACAGAGGCTGGTACACCCGAAGGACAAGACACCAAGACATAAACAATGTAATGTTGTTTATGCTGTACAGTGCCAGGAGGAATGCAAGGAACTGTACATTGGTGAAACCAAGCAACCTCTCCACAGAAGAATGGCACAACACAGACGTGCCACCTCTTCGGGTCAGGATTCAGCAGTCCACTTACACTTAAAGGAGAGTGGGCACTCCTTCGAGGACAGCCAAGTACGGATACTGGCCAGAGAAGACCGCTGGTTTGAGAGGGGTGTCAAGGAAGCTATCCATGTCAAATTGGAAAAACCATCCTTAAACAGAGGTGGTGGCCTGAGGCACTTCCTATCACCCACATACAATGCAGTCCTCCACTCCTTCCAACAACAAACCAAATGTTCACACCATTCCAGGAGACCTGGAGACTCACCACCATGTCAGCCAGCAGACAAAGGGGAGACACCTCAACAGAAACTAGGTGAACGACCCGACCAAGGACTCCACCAACAACTCTCTTTTGATTGTAACAGACGCTATATAAATAAAGATTGATTGAAAGATTGATTGATTGACCACCCAGATCATTAGCATGCTAATGGTCCACAAGGGCTATATTTTCAAGCTCTGTCCCCAGCGTTCAGAACTGAAGAAGCCTTCAGGATAGAAGGCGAAACATCTTAAAAAGAGAAAAAAAACAGTCCAGTTGACAAAGAAAGTGACCTTGGATTAATTACCTTTGTGCTTAGAATTCTATGAATCAAAAGTTATTACCACATTGCTTACTTTGACTGATCATCTAGATTGTTCTGAATTCAGCACCAAATGACTTCATTCAGCAGTGATGTCAGAATATGCTACAGCAGCATCTCAGACCTTCCCTCGTGAAAAACAGTTTATTTAGCCGCATACATTTTTATAAAATCTCTTCTCTCTTCTCATTGAATGTGCATTTAGAAATTGGCAGGTTACCCATGATGCCTTGTGCACTAATGCATCAGGTACGGTGAAGGTAACCTTCATCATTTCAACCGTTTCAGGATGTGATTGATATATAATATGTATGTATGTTGTCTGCTTTTAGTGAGCTATTGTGCCAACTATAGATTGATGGTTAATTTTGCTTGCTGTTTTGAACATTACCTCTCTCCAAGAACTTTTGGTGCACGTTTGTGACACGTGTGACCCATCAAACAGCAACGCCACAAACATGTCTTTGGTGTTTGAGCTTTGATGGGAAGGAAATAACTGACCCACGGGTCTTTACCCATCCAATCATACCCAACCAGTCATATGTTACATTTTCCTCAGGGTAACCATGACGACAGTACGTGCTTTTATTACACCAGGGGTGTCAATCATCAGCGGTGCTATTAGTCTGACAGGCTCTGACACTTCCTTCCTCTTTGGGGGATGGGTGGCTGTTACCTTAATTTGTTTAGTTCATGACTGTTACTGAGGTAACGACAGCCAGTGAGAGGTCTTCATTGATACACTAGTGCCCCCTGCAGCTTGATAGTAATAGTACAAATATGTCTCTTGCCTAATTTATAAAGGCTAAACAGGATAATCTATGTATGCATATACACATTTGTATGTAACTTATTTAATGGTGAAAACACCTTTTTATTTTCACTTTGTACTTTTTTCTCCACTTTTCCTGACACACAAGTTTGCACAGAGGCTGCAGCTTTTCATTGTGATGTCAGTGAGGTGGTTTAGCAAAGAGCATGGCTTGGTGTTCTCAAGAACTTTACAATTACATTTGATTAAATCTGTTTTATTTGGTTTTTCTAAGTCAGCTCCACAGCCTCACCCTAACCCTCACGTTGGAGACTGGATATCACGTGTGACAACAGAATCAGGAGAGATTATACATGCAAGTCACTTATATGTAGATGCAGAATTGCAATCTCATTTGCTGGCTGACACAGACAAACCAGGAATCAGTGTGGTTGACTCTCGCGGTCCCTGCAGATGTGAGCTTACATTAGTACTCGACCAAATCCAACCAAAAGCACTTTAAAGATGGTGTGCCTTATTTTGTAATCTCAATTCACTGACTACTGAGGGGGAGCTGAGGAAGTCATTACTGTTGTGTCCCAAGCCTGCAGTTGTGCAAACACTCACAGCAGAGGTTGCTATAATTACTACAGGGACGATATTTGTTTTTGCGTGCACTGATTTGAATGTTCTCTTATTCTTGTCACGAGTAAATCAATAGTGAAGTAAATGACGGTCCCATTTAGCGAGGTGTGCGCAGAGGGGAGCAACCTATCGATTAGCCCAGATGACCCGAAGCAGCGGGAGAAGTCCTCGGCCATCACGTTGTTTACTGCGATTGTTCAGACCTCAAAGAAGATTGAGAACTCATGTGTGAAAATGACATGCGAAAGTGCATGTTTGCTTGCATATTTAAAAGGATTGCCATACTATAAAAGCTACCACTATTGACGCCAGGACCTCCTCATCGCTCTCTAATAGCTGACTGCAGTAGGATAATGAGCCCCCTCCTCTAATCAATTTAGACCACTCAGAGGATAAACAGGCTAGAAAATGTTTATAGAAGTGTTGATTCTTTCTGTCCCTGTACAGGTTTCACTACACCACCGTAGATGCAGCAGTTTCGTTTTAATTGCGCTATTTTTACAGTAAATATTGCAGCTGATTACATACTCAGCTGTGGAAGAGGGGCCGGGCTGAAGTGCCACAATGACAGCAGCGTTGGGGGGGTGATCCGGCTCAGCCTCTGTTGACTAATGACTGATGACTTTCACACTCACTGCCATAAAATGACAATGTTTCATCTCATTTCCTCAAATATAACCTTAAAAAGAGTGAGATCCTCATCAAATGGAGCAATGAGGGTGTAACAACAACATAAGCGCACAATAGGATCATCACAGCCTTGAGCAAGAGCTTGATGACACTGGTTTCCACCTACCACTGTTGGTTACTGAGGAATAAGCATGAATGGCATCAATAAATTCTTTAGAGGAGCTTTACTACACAAAAGAAAGCTCATTTTCCTCAGACTGATGGGCAGTTTGTCACTACGAGAGAAGCCTCATCTCATAAACTAACTAGTCATAATATCAGTCTTCACGTTAGTGTTGATTGCTGGTGATTTCAAAATAATGCATGTTGAATATTCTTCAGTAATAAGTGATAATTTGAGTGTGCAGTAGGTCACAGGTCAGGTACAAGTGTGCTATCAAAGTTCACCAACAGGTGCTGTTGCCAGGGTGCTGAGATTTTCATTGTTGGGTTTGTTTTGTTTGTTTTTTTTCTAACTTGACGAACTTTTAACAATTGAAATTAAAAATAAAAATATAAATTACCCAAGCAAACATCCTGAACAATAAATGTAATCCATCACACGCAGCAGCTCCCGAGAGCACTTGTGTATTCAGCAAGCCCGACTCCAGGTTGCGTGCACGTGAAATTTATGGGAAGCATTAATATTGAATTAGTGAATGGTTATATAATTGATATATATTTGAATTTATATTCAGAAACAGATTTAGAGGGAGAAGCTCCAATCGGGGCACAAATGTGGTATCAAATGCCAGTTCACTGCATTTTTAATTGAAAGATGCTTCAAAGCAGATAAGAGGGTTTTTTATTTATACTCATCAAGGGTGGAAGTTGCTGAAGAGGTGAAGCTTCTGACATTTCTGAGTGCCCATCTCAGCTTTACATCTAACAACAGCAACAGCTTTGTTGTGAATTATGGGATGATAGTGTGTTCAGAGACACTGAGCTTGATACTGACAACTTGAGCAAATAGTCTAGAGAGATTGAATAACATCGAAAATACGTTTTTATGCTTCAGTGAGACATTTTGCTCTTTTTTTTTTTTAATTCTGACCTTGTCAGCAAACACAGGGAATCGTTTTAAAGTCCACTTTGTCGATGCTTTATTGATGTTCACAGCATGCAAATCCTGGTACACGCAGTGAGCATTGATAAAATATGGCAGAACTTAAAATGAGGTTTTAAAGTCTTGAGCAGTCGAAGACACTCAGTTTCCTCCAGAGGAATAAAGGTCAAACCACAATGTTACATTTGTTTCAGGATATCTGCAGCTTTGGTCTCTCTGAAATGACTAGAAATGGCAGTCATGGAATGTTCTGCCCATTCTAAACTATAGGGGCATAAGAGCAGTGCTTCTTGAACTGTAATCACCACCTTCAGTGCTGCAGCAACAACCACTTTCACCCATAAGTGTCCTGCAATCACTTCCATTATCATCATCAGCGTCTGTTATCTCCTGCACTCTTTTTGTCTCATCCTCGTCAACTTTTTCAGGCTGGTCTTTATGTTTGCCCTCCTACTAATTTCTCATGTGTCACAAGCCCATCTGTCCTCACACTCAGCTCTCAGGCCATGTGTGTGTTCACCGCTCCTCCTCTCTCAGCCTCATGCACCACCTCTGTAATATCTGCTCCATCTCTCTCATGTTGAGATGGTTGACCAGCAGCTCTCCTTCCGTCTGTTCAGATCAGGCTCTGAACAGCCTGCACAAACAACCTGGGAGGGTAAATGTTTGATATGTGCGTCGCTGGCTGGCTACGTTATTATACTCGGGTGTCACGGGGACACTAACTGCTAGTTTAGACTAAATTCATTTCATTTGCTTTTCACAGGTTATATTTGAGGGGTTTGCCTGCTTTGGATTTTTTTTTAAATAGCACAGTGCTATTTTAGCGGCAGTTACAGTTGAAACTTTGTTTCATTTGTTTTGCCTCCAAGAGAGATTTTAGCGTGTGATATTTCAGTCTAGTTAAAATAGTGTAGGAGAAGATTATTGTTGTTAGTGTTCCAACCTGAAAATGAGTAGATTTAATTGAAACCATGTTAGTGCTGACACCTGAAAGCATATCTAATGCTGATGATTGGGCTATCAGATTTGTAAAGTAGTAGGGAAGTTAATAGAATGGTTCTAAAAATGTGACAGATAACAATGGGAAGGAGAGACAATTACTAAAATGCTATCTGCTCCATCTCCCCAGTTAGGACAAGGAATGCAACCCGGTCCCCCAGCAGGCCACTGATGCACATGTTTCTGTCAGAACCAGGGTCCATGAGCATGGCACTAGGTCCAAACATCCACAAGTGGGGCCTGTGCTGACAGCCAGCATCATGTATCTCAACTGGTATTTGCAAGAGAACCCTGGAGTTGTTCTCTTGACAGATACCCTGAGAGCTCAAGAGATGAAGATTTTGAGGTGCTCTTTTGGAGTAATGAGGATGAGCAGGAACAAGAATGAGTACGTCAGCGAGACCCATATGTTTGATGTTTTAGAGATTAAGCCAGAGACTGAGTTGGTTTGGACATGTCCAGAGTAGAGAGTGTAAATATACTGGTCAAAGGATACTGAGGATGGAACTCTAGGAGGCCTCGAAAATGACCTCAGAGTAAATATGTGAAGAGGAGGGAGGAGAGGATAGAGGAGAGGATAAAGGAGAGGATAGCGGAGAGGATGGAGGAGAGGATGAAGGAGAGGATGGAGGAGAGGATAGAGGAGAGGATAGAGGAGATGATAGAAGAGAGGATGGAGGAGAGGATAGAGGAGAGAATGGAGGAGATGATAGAAGAGAGGATAGAGGAGAGGATGGAGGAGAGGATGGAGGAGATGATGGAGGAGAGGATAGAGGAGAGGATGGAGGAGAGGAATGAGAGAGATGGATTACAATGATCCTCTGCGGTGACCCCTGAAGGGAAAAGTCAAAAGACGGAGCATAAATCCATAGATTTTCTCCACATTCCTCAAGAATGAAGTAATATGTTCTCTCACCATCAGATGTCCACACCTTGTTCCCAACAAATTATTTTTCCTTCATTTTATTTTGCTAAATGTCATGTGGGTCCTGAAAGAATGTGATACCATTGTAAAGACAGATATCCAGTTTAATAAGGACGCTAATGAAAGGTTTTCATATATTTAACTGGCTGTTTGCTCAAACTTGAGCAAAGAGCAATCCAGTGGGCTGAATTCAATCAAGCAAAAGTAAATTCTAAATCATTACACTCCTGTGCCTCATGAATGGCTGTTAATCCACATCCTGGTGGCTTATACAGAACAAGTATAAAAGTTTAATCATTTATACCAATGAGTGGAAGGTAGAATAGGAATCATTTAGAGCAGAAAATGAATTCCAGATAGTATCAGCCTTTCTACTGCGGCAGGTCTTCTCACAGCTGACCAAGGCCAGATCATCCAGTGTGTGAGGTCGTCCACTGCTGCTTAAAAACTATTTCTATAACATAAAAACATAGATTTAATATTGATTTCAAAAAGTTTGTGAATTTTGGGGTTTTTTTGTTTGAAAACCCTCCCTACGCCATAATGGCTCTATGGTGAATTATAGAGTTTGACGGATGCATTGGGAAAAGTACACTCAGCATGAAGAATGGTGACGTGTAATTAAGCTTTTTTATTTGCCAAATACTATAAATTCACTTTATCACTCAAAGGTCTGGAGGACGAATAATGGAACGTGTAGTTTAGCTGCTGAAATGGCTGCCGGTCTGTGCTTTTCCTGGTGCTCTACTGACCTTTCAACACCTCACACAGTATGTTTTGGGCAATTTAAGGAGCATTTTAAATATTATTTACACTTATTTATCTCAAAGTAATTGAGTTTAGTAAATTAAAGTCGATATAAAAGGAGTAAATAAGCTAAATTTAACTTAAAAATGATACATTGGTTTCTAATTTATCCTTCCATATGCATAGAGACACTGCCACTTGGATTTCTCTTAAATGTCCATTTGTAGACAGATTTCCACCCAGAGAAGGTGAGTTTAAAATGGAAAATAAAAAAAACAGAGATTAAATGAATAAATAAAGGAAGCGAAAAAGGGCCAACGTACGGTCCATAAAACTGAAAAAGGACGGTGTGATGCAGCAAAGTGATTGGGTTATATCGTGCCACACTCATCCAAATCAAATACCCAGCCTGGGGGGCTGTTTCCTATTTCCCACTGTGGGGCCAGTGGCCACATTTCATTTTACTAAATATCCAGAGTGTTTTTATCTGTTTCATTACCTCGCTTAGCCCCCCCCACCCCCACCACCCCCCTTCCCCAACACACACAAACACAGACATAAACACACACCTTCCTACAAATGTCTAAACTGAAGCATCTGTCTGTGTATTTTCCCCACCTGCAGGAACACAATGCAAACCTTTTATCTTCTCATTAGGTTCAGATAGTGAATGCAGTAGTTTTGTCACCAACAACTCCTTCATTTGTGCACAGATATAATGACTGTAAGAACTATTGAGAAAATTCATTCCTTTGAAAAGCTCCATAGTGCAGCTTGTTACTGAATATCTCTGACATTTGGTTCACAGCAGGCAGTGCACACTGTCTTGGTTTTAAAGCTGCTGGTTCCACAATAAAACATGTTAAATAACACAACAAAAAGATCGCATGTTGTATTTTAAAGGTTGGCCATCAACCATTGCAGCACTTTAGTGTTACATTAAGAACAAGAAGTTTAATAAAGTTCTGATTAGTGCACATTTGATCCTTCTGTAACATTTGTCCAAGCACATAAAGGTTCAAATGATCTGCTAAAGAATTAAAGCAATAAAGGTTATTTTGGAAGTGATTAAACTCACCTGCAACATCTCTGGAATGTTCGTTGCTATAAGATCTTCAACATGCAGCAAATCCCATGCATCATTTATTTTCATAATTCTGCAGTGTTTCAAACTGAAATGCAGTCACATGTCACTGACGGGACTGAAATCCCACAAAGGGAATGAATAAGTAAAATCTTGCTTTTAGATTAGCCCCATTTCTTTAGCATCGCAAAGGCACAGTAGATAACGATTATTGTTCGATATGGCAAATTTTTGTTGCCTTATTTAAATACTGAATTAAGTATCAATACAGTTATGCCACCACACACACTACTAACACTCTCTTACTTTGATGCTAGGGCTTGATTCTTAGATGACCTCTTGACCTCTTGGAGCTTCTCACCACAGTTCAAAAGTCATGCCGCTCCTCTACTCATTTCCATGTTTAAAGCCTCAGCCTCAAAGCAAAGGTTGCAGGCGGAGAACTATGGTTCTTTTGACCTCTTGTGTTGGTCTTTACCCTGATGTGCATAATCAGTTGGATCACACATATCATTTTTGGCTTCAACTCTTGTTTGGGGGGTGTTTCTTCTCTGCGATTTACATTTTCTGTGAACAGGTGAGGAAGAATAATGATTCACACCATAATTTTCAAATGACCTTGCTCACCTTCCTTTACTTTAACAATATATTAACACAAAAAATGCACGATTATAAGAGATCGTTTGTTTAGTACTCTTGTGTTGACCGTCTTCATCACACAGATTTTAGAAGTTCATAGTCGCTGCCACACAACTTTCAAGGCTTTAAGGCCAGAGTGAGAGGCAACAAATGGATGAAAAGGAAAATTAAATTTCTGCCCAAGGTGATGGATAAGGACACTGAGGGGAAGTATGAACCTTTGAGCGGCCATAAAATGCTGTACATTCCGTTGTGGTTCAAGTGGAACAGCTTTTGGGTCAAATAAACAGTCCAGCCTTTGTGAAATTCGAGAAATGCAAAATTGTATTCATTAAAAATGCTTCCTTCGGGCGTAATGGCGCCACTGTAATAGAGGTCATTTGCAAATTCTTTGCAAGGATGTAGATTTGAATGCACAACAAGGTTATGTATTCAGTCTGTCACATTACACTCACCTTGTTCGCGGACACTTTGGCTAGAATGTAAATGTCTCTGCTAATGTTACAGGGTTCAGCTGGCCTCGCCAAACTTAGTTTAATCATTTCAACAAAAAGAGTTTTTTCCCAAGAGGATGTTTTTAGGTTTTTTTTCTGAAAAGACTTTACAATGAACATTTTAATTTTGGACAGTTGAAATTGATTGTATTATTTTCTTTTGTGTTGTGTATTTACCTCTGAAGAGTCTGAGGGCCCAGACACCTCCACCACTGGGTAAAGACAATGACTTATATCTGATTCTTTATGCCGTTCCTAAGGAGACATGGAAATCAACCAGCCTGCAGATCCACCCATGCAGCTTGCAGTCCTAAGACTGCGAGCCCTTTGGGGGGAGATGAAAAAGCAAGAATGCCAGAACCTTTTCTCTGGACCAGATACTCCAACCTGTTCAGAATAGAAGGAGGGTCAAGAGGAAGGCATATTGTCTCAGCACACCTTCTTAGGGCTAAATGTCTTGAAGGATCTGCATAGGTGCTGCTAAAGGTCCCTTTTCAAGAATGCTGACCCAACTCTGACGGTTTCTTTTAAAAAGAGAACGTTGTTTTGCTTACATACAGGTTGATGCAACCAAGGCTGGAACTTTTCAGAATACAAAGACGATCTGGCACTGAAAGCAGGGAGCATGCAGACTAAGTCCACTCAGGGAGGGAAGAAAAGGAGACATGGGTGCCAAACACCAGGGCGAGACATACAATCACACAGGTGGGAAACTTGACAGGAAGTCATCTGAAACAAGATGAGACAGGACAGTGTTTCCTTGAATTTTTTTTTTTTTTTTTTTGTGATACAAACTGATTTCTTTTCTACCACATTCAAAATCACCTTTAAAATAATGTCATGCACCAAGCTTTAGCTCTTTTCTTGTCTCCATTCTGGTGGTTTTATAGACAGACTTGTGTCATTTTTGACTCTACTTATGGCTTTGAGGAATATTTTGACAGAGAGAAACAAACACCAATAAACTAACGGACACCATGACTGGCTGGTGCGCATCCCATGCATGCAAACCCTTGTGTTTTTTTTAGTTTACAGCAACCTTTCCCGTTTTCACATCCTTTCACATTGTTAGTAACAGGAGTTCTGTCTACAAGATAAATCTCGTCATGTTTCAAACACTCTTGTTTTGCTTCGGTAGTTTGTTATTCACAGCTTTCAGATTCTTTTAAGGGCTTAATCAAAGGCATGAGGTGAACCAGCATGGATGCTTGTGGAATCAATGTGATTAGGGTGTGCTGTGCCATGGGAGATATGATTCATATTATTAATGGAGGCATTGAGGTGGGTGGTTTATATGATATCTGTATGAGTGTTAATACTGTTTCTTTGTCCTTTCATTTTTTTTATTTTGTTTTCAGTGTTTATTATCCAAACTGTGTCTAAATTTCACTGATACTACAAAGACAAGTAATTAGCCTGGTAGCTACATTACATTATCCTGTTAGAATCCAAAGAGTAAAAATGTACTCATTCAATTCCTTTTTATCTGTTTTTCAGTTCTCGTGGCGTCGGATGATCAGGCCTTGCAGCTCAGATATACAAGCACACAAACAACAAACCAACTCCTCTAATAGTCAACTGCTGTAATGTTTTAATGTGATGTTTAGTTTCTGCTATACTGTTGTGCTGGCTTTTCACCTGCTTCCTTCCAGCACCACACTGTTTGTTCCCTCCCCACAAACAACTCAGTATGTATCCTGCGATGTGGTGGCTAGTGTGGTCAATTAAGAGGTTCACAAATAGCCTTATTTTCTGGGGGGATTCTCTGCAGTTTGAATCCTTTGACATTGATCTGCAAATTCTACTTTGAGAATTTTGACATAATGAAATGAGCGTATTTGCTACACCCACTACTGTTCATTCCCTGGCCGGATTTGTGTGCACTTTGCTGAACCAACAGTGCCCCCTACAGAAATGATGTGACACTACAGCATACACAGTAACCTGCAGAGCGTGCCAGGGCGTGAGCGCGTGTATCCCCACAGCCTGTTTCACGCTTGAACAGCTGTGTCGTTGCTGCCTTATCATTGGTAAAGTCATCACAGATTAAGTTTTATTAAATGGGGTATTTAGAAAGCCTGTGTGTCCTGGGCTGCTAATGCACAACTGCTCACAAGACAGTTTAGTCTGAAACTGCGACGTTTCTGTGTCATTGAGTGAAATAACGTTGCTAACTGGACTTACAGACTGATTTAGAGACACAGTTCAGAGTGATATTAGTTCACACTGGATTTTCAAGCACAATTCAGCTTTAAGGAAGCTTCAGTTCTTAATGATCTGTATCTTCTGTATATTAATGAAATGACTCTTCTGAAAATCAAGTTATAGTCTTGCTGAGATATCTAAAAACTTTCCAACTGCACTTTAACAGCTCCGTGACTCCAGCTGGTCAAGGTTCAGGTTCACTCAAACAAGACCAGAAATAACAGACATCAAAAAAAAAAGACAGATAATGTGCAAGACTAGAGTCAGAATCCTTATTTAAAAAGCTAATATTAGGATCAAAACTTTCCTCAGCTGCTGGGTGTAAAGTGAGTTACAGTTATAAATTTGCAGGTGTTAGTGTCACCACAATCTCTGTGAAAGGAGGGAAGATATCGAGGAGATACATAATAACAGGGCCAGCAGTTTTACAGTTTTCAATTAAAAAAAAAAATAGATGTAGATTTTAGTCGGCCTGTGGCATGTTTATGGGGCTTGTCACGCGGCTCATTAACCCCTCTCTGCCACTAAAGGTGTTTTAACAGCTATATGTTATTAAGTTATATGATATATGTTATTAAGTCTGTCCCTTCCCTTCCCTTGGCCACCTCACAGACATGAGACATAAACACTGTCAAGCAATAGCTTGAAGACTGCAGGCTGGAGTCCATAAACATGTGTGTCATCCATCCCTACATAAATCTGCAAATTGTTGTGCTAACCAGCGTTTCACTGCAGTTTACATGATGATTCTTTGCTTGTTTGTTTGTTTAAAGAAGGAAGTTCTGGTTTAGGCTCGTTGACCTGATGAAAACTGCAAAAAAAATGGATTTGTCCAAAGTCCAAGCTATCCTCTGCTCCTCCCCAGGGGTCCTCTGCAAAGACCAAAACCCAACACACACAAATGTCATATTTCTTTTTGGTGCCTCTAGAATCACAGACGTCAGTGACAGTGAAAGGGCACAGATGGTGTGAAGAGCAAAGGGTGGCATTTGAACTGTGCTGACAGATCTGCTGTTTTCACCGGTGTCTGAGCAAATACATGAAAGTCATGGTTGTCTGGCTAAAATAATGAGATATATAAGGTTGAAAGGCAGACATCTGAGGGCCTGGTGATGGATGGATGACTGGATGAATGAATGGAAGTAAAGACAGACAGACAATGGCAAGCAACTTTAATGGACAACGAAGAAAAAAGAAGGGTTCTGGGGATGAAGCTGTTGGTGTTGAATGAATTCCTTTTGTCATTTTGTTTCTAAAACTATAAACTGGGATTTTTCCAATATGTTTATACTGTATATCATTTTCCCCAATTGCTAAAACACAGTTTTGCAAACTAGAGAGAGCAATTCACAAAATCACACACCCCAACTGTAAAATACCTCACATATGCTGCAAAATGAAGCATTTTTGCACCAAATGGCTCACTTCATTCAAATTACCAGCTTTTGTCAGCGCACATAAGTTCTGCTGTCTTTAGGAGGCTTTGCCATAAGTTGTAGAAAATGCTCCATCTTGTTCAAATGGACAGAAACATTTGCAGACGTGCTGTTTTGAAACATTATTCTTTTTAAGTTTTCATTAAAAACGAGTCAGCGCAACATACGCATAGTAGATCGGTTTGTAGTTTGGAATGAACAGAAAGCAGTTAAGTGAAAAAGAAAACTGCAGGGGAAAATGTACAGAACATTATATAGAGAGAGAAATAGCAAGAAAATGTTAAGGCAGCATCTTGCAGCACAGCTGGGTCTGGCAATGACGACTCGTCCATATCAAATGAAGAAATCCAATTATTCATATAGCAAATGCTACAAATTTGTCTCTAAGTGCAGAAGATGTCTTTCCTTTTTACAGACATCAAGTGACTTCCACTGTTAGAGAAAAACAAGGTGCTCCCCAGTGACCTTTATGCTCTCTTCCTGATTGAAGTAGCAGCAATTAACCAATGAGGCACATGTGTTGACTCATGTGGGATAATTTTGAATGGCAGTGTTTTGAAACGGCAAACATGTGACTTTCTGTCAGATTGTTAAGCCGAGAACCGGGCTCAAAAAGTGCCACTTTGAGTGTGTTTAGAGCTTTGGAGACTTGAGGAGAGGCTTTTCTTACTGTGCAATTTTAAATATCTGTTAGCAATTGTGAATAAAATAGATTAACTGTAACTGGAGCATTTGGATTTGTTCACGTCTTTAGTGTTCGCGAGCAAACAGTTACAAAGATTTCTTCACTGTATTCTTCATTGTGTTGGGGTTGCTGTCTTGTTATTGTGGTTTGTGTGTGTGTGTGTGTGTGTGTGTGAGAGAGAGAGAGAGAGAGAGAGAGAGAGAGAGAGAGAGAGAGAGAGAGAGAAGAGGTGCTTCTTAGCGACGCTGATGTGTCTTTGTCCGCCTGCTGTTGGTTTGTTACATTTATCATATCACGTCACACACTTTTCATCCAACTCATTAAGGAACTCCAGCATATCAAGCTGCGGCAGCAGTAACGTCCACGCAAACAGCTGCCGCCTCCAAAAAGTCCCAGCAGATCTCTATGCAGAAAATAATTGAAGGCTCTCTGAAGGCGGCCTGGACACCAGAGACGTGTCTGACGCGTGCATGTTTCAGTGACGCTTCGATCACTTCCTTTTACTGGCGTTCCACAAATGCTAAGACACATTTCTTGAAACCTTCCACTCTTTCCTCAAAACACTAAGAATCATTTTTAAAAATTCACGAACCCTGACTCGAAATTAAAACAATTCTATATGTTTTGTGTATTTTAAAATACTCAACACATATTTAATCAACACATACACTGATTCTTTACAAGCATTGTTCATTCTACACAAACGAACCATCAGAACAATTCACAACGCTGTCTTTCGAGAACACCAATCCATTATTTATGAGATCAAAAGTACTTAAGCTTCATGACATTGTTCCACTTCAAACAATGTTTATGTATAAAGCACGGAACAACCTAGGACCACACAACATTCAGAAAAGGTTTCAGGAAAGAGAGGGAGGGTAAATTTAATGGGAAAATCAAACTTTGAAACCCCAAAAATCCGCACAACTAAGAAACGGTTCTCGATTTTTTTTGCTGCTGCAAAACTCTGGAAGTCTCTCACTACAGAGCTTAAACAATGGCCTGTATCACTTCAAACACAAGTATAAAGAGTTTATCTTCACTAAATATAGTGAGTGAGAGTCTTCACTTGGATCTCTTTTGCTGCAGTTGTCGTTGCTATTGGTTCAATTGCTCTTATTGTCATTCATCAAGGGGTTGGACCCTATAAGGATTTACTTCTCCCTATTCCTTTTGAACATATATATTGCCTTCAAAAATGCATGTGGAACACTTTGTCTGTTCTTAATTATTATCTATCTCACAGTTTTTTAATTGTCTTTATTTGCATTTTCATGTTCAAAATAAAATTCCAACAAACAATTAATCAAACCACAGTAACACAGCTTATGTAGCAGGACTTACCACCAAGAAGGACAAGAACTAAATGTGAATACAGCTGTAAAATCAAAGTAAAGTGATTCATTCGGCCTCAGCATCACTTCTCTGTGTCAGGCCTTTCATCGGTATCTCAGGCAATCATCTCCCTCACCAGGCAACAGGGGGCACCTCCTCCCTGGGGTGCCTCGGCCAGATGCCACGTGTACGCTTGTTACCACAGGCCAGTTCCAGAGCCTGAAAGAGGCTTTCCCCTCATTTAGGATTGTCATTTCGGTTGAGGAAAGGGGAGAATGGGAGTAGGCAAACATTCAAAGATTCCTGGGTGAACCACTGCACTGAACCTTCTCCTCTTCATCAGAATCAACCCTGCTTCATCCACAAAAATGCATTCATGGGCTCTTTCCAAAGAATCCAATTTAAAATGCTATATATATAAAAATAGCTACAGAAAGACAGACTTTTGCTGTGGAGTGGATGCATCCCTGCATGCATTACAGGTTCGTAGTGTAGTGTTTCACTATAAACAATCAGCACTAAATGTATCCAAGAGAATGTCCACATACATACTGAAATCAGTCATTGGCCCTTTCTGAATTGCACTAACAAGGTACTCTGTGTACTTGCTTCATGCACACCCTGTTATGTTGGAGGACACAGTCAATGGCAGAAAGGCTCAACCCGTCCATTCCTTCAAAATGGAGATTGACTTCAACAATTGTTTGCTGTATTTTCATGCAGTCTAATGGCATCATTGAGAGCATCTTGCTGTTGGAAGAATAGAGGAGTCCTTCCACCCTTGTATGGCAACTCTACAAAAACAGGAATGTGCAGTTAGAAAAATCTGACATGTCTAAAATGTTCAATGATCAAAGAGAAAACAATTACCTGCTCTCTTCTGTGAATCATCTTATTATGATGGCCAGATCTCTGCTAAGAATGGGTTGTAATCTTTGTCCTGCTTCCCTCATTGTCATTCTGCAAGCAACATTGTCTATCACAGTTGCGCGGATTTGATCTGAAATTACTGTTCTTGTTCTTGCTCTTCCTCACCCTCCTCCTTGTACCCCACCTCTTTCTTGCCCTCTTCTCTCAGGTTGTTTCCACCCATTTTTGATATCAACTTTCAGCTCAGCTGCTGCCTTTGCGCTCTGAACTGGCCCGTGTTGGTTTCATCACATCATTAGCAACAAGTTTGAGCAGTTTTGAGTGGTTGTGTGTTAGCTATGACCTGTGCTCTAATGGTGTTTACCTTCTGCCAGCTGTGGCGACCATTATGCATCATGAGTGTGTGTGTAAATGAGAGCGGCAAATTGTGACTAACTGAAAATGGATTATGGTTTCAGCAAAAGAGTGAGTGATTTAATGTGTTCAGGGGACCGAGCATTTGGTTCAGAGAGTGGAGAGTCAGAAAAACTGTGGCGCTCTACACTGTCTACGCCTTCCTATAGTGCAGCTTTGTTCATTTTGGCGCTGCTGCTGCCACACACCTCGATCTATTGCTGAGACCATGTCTTCCCCCTCCCCTAGTTCCAGTTCCACCTGTTTTCTGTGGGGGAGGTGACCTGACAGAGTCAGTGCAGTTGTGTTGGAGCTGTGGTTCATCTCCATCCACTAGGTCACCATGTGGCGTGTTTGCTGTCAAGGTGCATGTCCTCTCCTCCTGGAGTTCATGCAGGTGCAATCCCTTCTGGCTGTTGTGCCTCCATGTGTTCTAAATCGACAGAAGCTGTGGAGCAATTTCTCCTCCCGGCCTGTTGTGATGCTGCCTCGGCTTTGGTTCAATGAATGGTTCAGGCTCATTGGAAGTTCTTAAAATAAAAATAAGCAAGCTTTTAAATGCATGACCTAATCTCCAGTATTTCTAGTGTCCATTATAGCCTCAGCCCCATTACTGAGGGCCTTCTATGCATTTTAGAAAATTCAAAATCCTTTAATTTAAGCTTAACTAAGCAGTGGGACTGCTTTGCCTACAACTGAGGTGCAAACTATAAAGCCACAGGTAACCAAAGTCTCTGACATTGTTAGAGCTGAGAAGGTGAAGCTGCTTGACTCAACACCCACTGACAACACACTCCAGGCCTGATTTTAAACATCCACTGTTCTTATTGTTCTCCTTCTTCAACCTGGTTTGCAGCCCAGAGATGGACAGGCTGCCAGCTGCGTCTCTGCAGGACTGAGCCAGGACTCGCTGTCATACATGACAATAGATGACACTTCAAGAAAATCTTTGGTCTTTGTGAAAATCTTTGGTCTTTGTGATGATCTCTTCACCCAGCACAGAAGGAATACAACTCTTTTCACCCATTCATCTTTCACATTCCCATCTAGCCTTTTATCTTATTTAACAGCTCACTGCCGACAGACATCACCTACAATATCTCACACCAGTCACAATCAACTTGGGTCACAATTGGAGATTAAAGTCATCATTGCTCCGAGATCAAGACTTTATTACATAATTTTTCCTAGAACAGAATTAACAGAAACAATACAATCAAAATTAAAACACAAAATCATAATACTAATAATAAAAAATCATAATTCCAGGATATAATGAAAATAGATTAATACAATGTTCTGTTTTCATCTGCTAATCTGGGTCCAGAGCAGCTAAGACAATCATCTCACCAGACACGTTCTCCAGGACAATAAGGCCTTCAAGGACCCGTTAGGACATCTGTCAATCCATCATGTCCTGGTTCTACCTCTTGGTCACCTCCTCACTGGGGATGCTCATAACACGTCCACATAAGAGGCGCCTTAATCAAATGTCTGAACCCCCTCAACTATCTAGAATACGGACACAATCTCTAGGTGCAGCCAAATGGTGGAAGGTGTTTGGTGACCCCAAGCCTTTTCCAAATGACAAGGTAGGCCCATCAAACAGTGAGCTTCAACCTTCACAGGAGTGTTTTGCAGCCAAATGTGAAGCAGCTTGGATGAAGATCAAGACGTCTGAGACCGTGGTTTTAGTCGGCAAAGGGTGGATGATTTCACTGCAGAAAAGAGGTTCTTCACAAGCAGAGAGTAGAAAAAGGTTTGCAATGTGATTACAATTTAGACAACAGACTAGAAATTGTGTGTGCGCGCGCGTGTGTGTGTGTGTGTGTGTGGGCTTTGTTCACAAAGCCTTTATCCTCACCAGACAGGCCTCTGTGCTCAAGGACAGCCAAATGAATTCCACCTGGGAGGCAGCGACTAAAAAGCCGGGGCAGCATAGGCAGAGAGGGATGAATTAACTCAGGGTTGAAAGCAAACCAGCACACAAAGTTCACAACTTTAAGAAAAGTACATACCGATGAACATGAACGCTTACAAATGTTGGTCTTAGACAGATGGTAAGTGGAAAGAAGGTGATAGATGTGTGTTAAGTGTAGTTTAAAATGCTTCATTGAAATTTCTGTCCATGGAATTGAAATATTAATAATGGAGCTGGTGCACAGTTGACAATGTTGGCGTTAAGGCTTTTACAACACTACCTTCCAATTGAAATAAGATTTCTTAAAGATGTGTTTGATTAAAAGATGTCACATTACTCACCAAGACAAGATGAAAAGGAAAACTTTGAGTGATTAAATAATGTTGCTACAGTTCAACTTTTAAGTTATAAATGTGTGTATTATTTTTGTAAATATATGTTTTAGAAAAACCTATGGACACAAGTTATGCCCAGTATTGCAACGGGGCTGTAGGAAAAAAGAAATGTTTGCATTTTCTGTTGCTTTGATCGTCCTTATTATTGGTGAGTGGAGATGGTGAGTGGGCAGATACATCGCTCTCAATCGCTTTATCGCATGCTCAAAAGAAGCCAGTCACTGTGTGGAAACCTATAAAATAATGCCAGGGAGATGAACAAGACGATGAGTAGGTGGAAGAGCAGCAACCATGGGTGAAACGCCTTTCTGGCAATGCTTAGAGCTTCTTGTATAAAAGAGAATAAAGATCTTTGGACTGAAGCATCCTGGGTAGTGGTGGAGAATACAATAACTGCTGAAAACTGTTGTGGGCAAAGAAGTGGTGTATGCTGAATTTTATCGTGTGTGTGTGTGTGCGTGTGTGTGTGTGCGTGTGCGTGTGCGTGTGCGTGTGTGTGTGCGTGTGTGTGTGTGTGTGTATAAAGTTTGGTGGACAAAGGTAAGAGACACAAGCTGTGTGGGCTGCAGACATCAGAGCACCAGGGGGGCCTTTAACTCCACCCACAGCTGCCTGTTTTCCTCAACGCCACCAGCTGCTAAATTGGTGTTTATTCAGTAAACAACATCCAGTTTTGATCTAAAGGAACAAATAGAACATTTACTTTAGGATGACACTTCTTAAATGTTGTGCTCTGAGTCCATTTTCCATTTTTAGGTTTTTTTTATATAAACAGTTTTGCATCTCTAGATTTGAAAACAAAACAGGGATCTTGTGAACAACAGTTTTATTTAGCTATAAATTATTATTATTATACTGAGGCACCATAACGCATTTTAAAGTGTACAGTGAGATAAATAATAAAAAAAATCAGACATAAAACTGCTGGCCTTGAAGACGTCAGACAGTTTGGGGGTACTAAGGGTTCTTAAATCTGGTTGCTCTAGTATTTTTTGAGGGGGGAGAAAGTTTAGTAAGCAGTTGGCTGGCACAGAGGGATCCTTAAAAATCTGTGGGCCCCTTTTCTGCAGCCTGGCCCTGTAGTCTTCTGAGGAACATCTCACCCAGTGATTTTTGATGTGGCGTGCACCACCTTATTTAGCTGCTTCTCCTCCTCTGCAGTCACATTTCCAAATGCTGGGATGCTCTGCACAGCTGTTTCTTTAGGTCATGCAGGTGTTGTGACCCAGAGCTACAGGCTGTACTTCTGTGTTCATAATATTCAAGGGTCCACGTGTTTAGTGCAAAAGTCCACAATTACTTCCTTGGTTTTACCAACATTGACTTCCAGAATGGATCCTCTGCACCAGTCTACCAGAGATGGGATTTTTCAGACCTTTGGTTATTGCCAGTGAATCCTCGACTTTATGGAACTTAAACCAATGTTTTATATCCAATAATAAACGTTCTGACTGGGATCCTGAGCAGAGCACACCAACGGTCCTTTACTCAAGACCAGTGTGAGTTCTACAAGCCAGAAATAGCTCTTATAGCACCAAAAAAGCCTTGTGTCATGATGACATGGTGGCATGGTTTTAGCCCTGGAAGATCTGCGCTGAGGGTGCTGCAGCACTCCCTACTGGCAGGAGATGGTGCTGTTTGTTACATGTCCACATGAGCTTTTTAACCACTGAATAGATTCAAATCAGGTCAAATAAAAAGCACATTATGAGTTAATGAAATAAAATCGACATTCAGTCCTGATTCCCATTCATCAAAATCCTTCTGCTTTCTTCCTTCTGCTGCTAAAGGCCTCATTTACAAGCACAGTTTCTGTAGAGCGCAGCACACGTCTCACATAAACTTGGATTTTCTATTTTCAGATAGTGTCAGTGTGCGACTGAAGTCCCAGCCCATTGCTTTCCATCCCATTTAGGGTGATCACTTCATTAACAAAATGAAGCGTGGGGCACTAATGAGGCTGTGTTAACGAGGGGGATCAAATTGCCATCATGAGCTCAGTGTTTAATTAGGAAGGCATTGAGAGGAGCTGAAGGAAAAATAAAGAGGGAGAGAACAGTTCAGCAGTTTCACGTAAAACTTGACTTTTCTCAATTAATGCACGTTACCTGAAGAAAATCAAATTAGCATCAAATCCTGAATACTTGGGAATAAAGATGTTTGATCCAGGTTATTGTTATATTTTTGTTTTTATGTGGACGTTAAATTTGATTGATCATGTCAACATTAGAAATTATGGTATGCTTTACAGATTCTACTTTATCTCTGAGGTCGTGGGAGGTTTTTTTGGGGGAAGGTTTTACATGATGACCTTGCACAATGCAAATGTACTGTCTCCTCTCCTTCTCCTCTCCTCTCCTCTCCTCTCCTCTCCTCTCCTCTCCTCTCCTCTCCTCTCCTCTCCTCTCCTCTCCTCTCCTCTCCTCTCCCTCTCCTCTCCTCTCCTCTCCTCTCCTCTCCTCTTCCCCCTCCTTCTCCTTCTCCGACTCCTACTCCTCTCCTCTCCTCTCCTCTCCTCTCCTCTCCTCTCCTCTCCTCTCCTCTCCTCTCCTCTCCTCTCCTCTCCTCTCCTCTCCTCTCCTCTCCTCTCCTCTCTCTCTACCCAGCCGGCCATCAGCAGGAGGGTCCCCCCACATGAGCCTGGTCCTGCTCAAGGTTTCTTCCTGTTAAAGGGGAGTTTTTCCTTGCCACTGTTGCTTGTCTGGGGTCAGGCCCTGGGTTTCTGGAAAGCGCCTGGAAACAATTTTGATTGTATAAGACCCTATATAAATAAAGATTGAGATTAAAGATTAAAGAATGTTTACACTGTAAAAAGTGTCATCCACTGTAATGCAAGTAATGCTGGCCAATGAAGAGGGTTCCTTGTTCAAAAGCTTTTCTAAAAGATATTTTTAGGGCAATTACTGACTTGGAAGTAAACATCTGTTTAAAGATTTGTTTGCGATCTTAATTATTATTTTGCTTTTTAATATTTTTCACTTTGATTTGTGATGTCATAACTGTAACATAGTTCTTCAGTGTAATACTAATTAATGTCTATTCGATACACAATTTTTAAGCCGATCCTATAAACTCCTGCAGAATGATAGAGTTACACATTGGGGCTGTTTTGGGGCTGTTTTGTAAATACATATTTTGCAGGGACAAAAAAAAGGCCCTCATGTAACCGATTGGTAAGAAAAGCTAAGATCAGGATGGTTTTTGCTGTATCCTCACAAATTGCGTCACATCGTCATTGATGCCAGCATTTGAATTCAGTTCAGCCTTATTTATATGGCATCTGTTAGGATTCTGTTTAGTTCTGGACACCTGGAAACCCAAAGTCTTATCTTTTTCTTTTTTTTTAATGTATTTATTTATTTATTTATTTATTTATTTATTTATTTATTTATTTATTTATTTATTTATTTATTTAGATCATGTCTTCATAGGGTTTTCTCCCAACTAAATGTTATTCTTACTAGACAACCATACGATATCGCTCCGGTTCCTCTGGGATAACCAATTCTAAATGTATGCATATGTGTCATAATTAATAGTGATTAATAGTGATTCCAGTGATGGCGATCTCCATAAATAATGAACTCTTGGGAGTAAAACTTGTTTCTTTCTGCTCTTGTATCATCCATCTTTCTTTCTTTGTTTTTCTAGCTGATTGGCTTGATAAATAGCATCCCTTGCAGCGTCTGAGGAGTGGGCTGAGATGAACACACAGAGTTCTCATCTTCTGAACAACCAAATTTTAAAGTTCATATTTCATTAAGTCCTCATTAACAGCCCCCATATTCTTCCTTGTAAACTGCTATAATCAGTAAACCATTACCAGTGCCTAAAAATAACCAAGTTGATGTGCACATCTGCTGAGCCGGCTGGCAAAATTTTAATAAAGGTTGTGTAACTGCTACAATAATCTGATTTAATGGGCCTCAACCACAGTCGTGTGCTGCCCCACAGCACAGTTTGCAACAAAACAAGACGCAAACCTAATAAAAGCAGAATATTTGTTACTTTTACATATGTAATTCAGAATGTGGCGTTGGCGAACAGTACATTACGTTTGAAACAATATCCATAAAGGCTCCTTTGGGAATAACCAGTTGGTGAGCCACATTTCCAGAGAAGTAACATGAGGTCGTTTTAGTGGAAACTTTTAAAGATAAAAAAAGCACATTAGAAGTTCTACTTTTGCCTCTAACTCCTTCAAAGGGTTTTCCAACCAGCACAGCAGCTTGTCCACCAAAGTCTAATCCATAAGTCTATAAGTTAACAAGAAAAGTAATGCAATACTAAATGGTTTTTTTTACCCGGCTCCACACCTCTCCCAAGATGAAGCTATTTTTTATTCCATCTAAGCCTGGGAGAAAATCATCCACTCACCCATCCATGTCCGTCTGGATTACTTCCTGAGCCCTGGTAACATCCAGTCCTCACTGACCTTAGCTGACCTCACCAGGTGGCAACAGCTTTGACAGCTAACGTGCACAATCAATATGTGATGTCATGATCCACCAAAAATAAACCAATATGGTGAGAAGGTCTCTGACTCACCGATCACATGATCTTACATAGCAACCAAAGAAATCTTCGGGTTTATGTTTTTAAATGTTTTCCATCCAAACCCTGGTGAATTTTAAAAACAAGTATAAACAGTTAATTTTAACTTAATGCAGGGATAGTTGCTGTTGCTCTAACTGTTTTGACTGTCTTTGTAGACGTCTTTAGCCAGAACATCACTGCGCCGTTTCTATCAATATGATTATTAAAAATGTAGAAATATTGCACATGTACATGTGGCAGCATATGCAGATAGATGATCCCTCATTTGTGGCTCTCCTACACTTTTCTTCTTTTACGCTAAGAGGGTGTTTTAAGCTGACCCGGTCCAAGGGTCTAAGGGTCCAAGGGTTCAAGGGTCTAAGGGTCTAAGGGTCCAAGGGTCTAAGGGTCCAAGGGTCTAAGGGTCTAAGGGTCCAAGGGTTTAAGGGTCTAAGTGTATAAGGGTCTAAGGGTCCAAGGGTTCAAGGGTTCAAGGGTTCAAGGGTTCAAGGGTCTAAGGGTCCAAGGGTCTAAGGGTCCAACAGTCCAAGGGTTCAAGGGTCTAAGTGTTCAAGGGTTCAAGGGTCCAAGGGTCCAAGGGTCTAAGGGTCCAACAGTCCAAGGGTTCAAGGGTCTAAGGGTCCAAGGGTCCAAGGGTTTAAGGGTCTAAGCGTATAAGGGTCTAAGGGTCCAAGGGCTCAAGGGTTCAAGGGTCTAAGGGTCCAACAGTCCAACAGTCCAAGGGTTCAAGGGTCCAAGGTCGGAGGGAGTCACAAGTGTGCAGAGTGTAGTACTATGAACATGGGGCAGTTATCAAGGTGTGTATTTATTTCTCTTAATTAAAATTAAGAGAAGTATCATCATCATCATCATCATCATCATCATCATCATCATCATCATCATCCCATTATAAACAGCACAAGACACAACCATACCTGTCAGCCTTAGATGCCTCAGTTACAACAATATGTGACTCTGTCCTGGGGACAGAAATGTTCCTGAGAATAATCAGCAATAAGGACTAATAAGTTCCTGGAATACCGAGTCGCTGAACCTTCCACTGGAACTCTTTCCTTCTGTTCTGAATAATTCCACCAAATGAAACCCCTGAAAATAAGTGCTAGTTTTGATACACATTAGCAGTGTCCGACAGACCCGGGTGCTCGCTGCCTCGGAATGACCCCCCTGAGATGACTGAGGAGTACGAAATATTCCTACTTGAGTAATCACCGGTGCTCTATGCATGTCTCAACTACTGTATGGAACTCCAGGAAATCAATTTCACACGTCTCCATCCCAAAAGTGCATCTCAAGGACGTACGAGTGTTCTCTGAAGGTTTCAGAAGAAGAACACGCCACTGGAGGCTCACTGATATAACGCAGAGTCGTAATGTTCAGTGACAGAAATGTTCTCATATTGTTTCTCAGAATTCCTATTAATGTAAAAAGAGAGCGTTGAGTGTATGTTGGGGGATTAGAAGGGGGGTGGTCAGGCTTAAAGTGTGGGCTCCTCTCTAAGATCTTCTCTCGTCTCGTCGAAAAAGTGATTATCAACTTCCATTTTCACAAAGGACTCTCATTAAATTCCTGAAAGGGTCTCTTCCTCAATATATCTCACAGGTGGAAAAGCAATATATTTGTTATTTTGTTATCTTGACTTTACCTTCACCTGTGTACTTGCTTTATGACTGTGTGTGTGTGCTATGAATGTGTGTTCTTGCACTTTGTATTTGCTACATACTGAGTACCTAAGTACACATTCTACAAGCAAAGCGAGGACATTTTTGAAAAGTAAGGGCATTTTTCTTTGTCCTCACGAAGGACGGTTTGAGGATTAAAACAAGGTTTAAAGGTTGAGGTTAGGGTCAAAGGGTAGGTTGTGATGGTTAGTGGTAATACAGTACATTCTGTCTATGAAAGTCCTCACAAAGACGTGCAAGGGTGTCTGTGTGTGTGAGAGAGAGAGAGATAGAGAAAGAGTGAGAGAGATCAAACAAACATGCTTTTGACTGTGCTTGTATAGTAAAATAAAATTATCAGCCTGCTTTTGAAGGCCAAACAGTACTTGAAACGTGATTCACAGGGGTAATTGAAGTGTTAAATATGATCTTAACCCTGGATGATTGCTTCCACCTTCCTCGGCATAACACACCTCGGTACCCTGACACCTACTGACAGCACGCCGCCCTCCCTGGCAAAAAACCCACGCCGGAAACTTGAGTCGAATCTTCAAAGTTAATCCATTCCGTGCGGCGATGTGCCCAGGTTTCATCCCATGGACGCCGGCAGAACGCGTGGAAGGAGATGCAGGAAATGAACAAAAAGCAGCAAAAGACGAAGAGCAATGAAAAACAAAGAGGTTTGAAGAAAGGTGAGGCAAAGGAGTGGACTATTCCAGCGTGAGAGAGGATCCATGAAGGGTTGAAAGGTCACCACACCCTAAAAGGACATCACCATGAGAGTGTGAAGGCATCATTGAATCTCCCACTGGATGTGTCACACACTCAAAGCTTCAGTGTCAGAACACAACAACCAAAGGATCCAAATCAGTATTAAACATCATGTCTAATTGAATTTGTTGACTGACTGAAGAGGTTTGCACACCGCACCTAAATAAATGACTGACTGCCATCATTTCAAAAGATCACTCAATATTTAATCTCAAAACACAACAAGGAAAGTTAATCATTGAAAAAGTGGTTGTCATTTTATCTCCGACATGTCTGCTTTCCTGTATTTTGCCGTCAGCCTTCAATATCCAATAGTTGCCAGAATTACATTTTAAGCATCTGTTCCAAGAAAGAGACGTTTATAAATATTGACTTGAGAAAAAAGAAAGGATGCGATTAACCTGCTGACAGAAGCCTGGCAGCTTTTCCACAAAACCCCACCTCAGGTCGGATGCAGACCGGCTGTAACCGACACACAACAGGTAATGCGTCGCTGCTCGGATCCATTTCTGAGGAGAACTCTCGTCACCCCCCACCCCCACCCCTGCCTGAAGCCTTTTCACTTCAACTCCATTTCGGGCTCGGCAGTGAAAGGTTAGGCGCAGACCTTCGCGCACCGGAGAAGATGGGGAGAGGCTCTATTTGAATCGCTCTGCAGGTCAACCGCGTCATGGAGCTTCAGGCAGAGTGGGAGACGCAGGCAAGCCGCCACCTCCAGCTCTACTTTCTGCTGCTGTCTTTCACCCTCCCTGTGGCCTCTGCTTTTCCCCCCTCTCCCTCTATTTCACTTTCCATCTGGTCCCTTCAGCAGCACCTTCAACCCATCAACACCTCCTCTTCAGAGAGAAACAGAATCGATATTGCTCAGGTCTAAACGGTGGAGGAGGCATTGATTGCTGTGCCCTGCTGACTGCCCTTTCCCTGTCTGTTTGGTAAGCTGGAGGGCAGGAAGTTTTAGTCCTTTTTTCCTGTCAGGGCAGTGCTTATCTATTTTTTAACCTTAAGAAATCTACCAAACCAACCGTGCACATTTGAGAACTTGCAATGGACAAATTTAGATCATAAAGGCAAAAAGGTAAATACCAGTTTCCAGCCAGTTGTGCTCCAGATTAGAGGAAAACTTTAGAATGAAGAAGAAATTCATTTGGAGAAATTACTCAGCTGATTTTATTGTTGTTGGGGTTTTTTTTTGGGGTGGGTGGGGGGGGGGGGGGGGGGGGGGGTGCATGTTTGACTGTCCTTGATTTCTTATATGGCAACATTATGCTGTTACTTGAGACATAATTGTTCTGTTTAGTAGTTTCTGTATCTCCTTTAATGATAATTCCATTAAAACATGCTCAAACATCCATCAAGCCTGTCTGCAGCCTCTCTGATCCCCTTAACATTAGTGTCTTTGTGTTATCAGTATCTGAGGGGGCCGCTGCTGCACCACTGTGCATGTTAATCATGTTGAACTTTTCCTCTTTTAATGATTTTTTTTTTTTTTTGTGACAAGACCCTAGATTATGACTGTCCCTCAAGATTATCCTTTCATCTAGAGGACACGCTGTCTGTTCCAGATTTGCTCCAGCAAATACAAAGTACCTTTTCATAGGTCATCTGGGTATGGTGTAATACTTTTATTATAGTCCTAATTAATGAACTATGGAATTGACATTTGCTGCTCCATCTCCTACAACATGTGGGAAATTGATTTGTGAAGATGAACTAAGGGGTAGAAAAGACTGTCAAAATATGATTGTGGAAAGATAAAGAAGAGATATCAGGACAGCAGCAGTGAGATAGAGGAATGTCAGCCCAGTTTGGTGGAGCTTTAGTGCCATCTTTTGTTCAGATTTATTCAGACAGCCTGTAGCTCTGTGATGAGCTACACGCTACATTGCAATTATTAATCTAAAAGAAAATAAAACACTTTACTTTGCGATTATATACAAATTAGATTAGAACTTTTCTAATCTATTTCTAAAACTTCAACTAGCCCCAAACTGATTAATGAGACTGCTAAAATAAGCCATATTAGGGAGGAAAAAAGCTTGGTCTGAACGAGAACTGACAACTATTATTGGAGCTGAAACCACGTTTGAACAGACACGCATTCATTATTTTACATTCCATTTTGCTGTTTCAGCAGAGTCGTTTCACAGATGAGGTGAAAATACATTAAATGTCGATGCAGTTCACCTGAATTTACTGTCATATCAGTGTTAGCAGCAGCTTCTAATCATCACCAGTGCAGCTTTCAGTAAAAACTCAGTATGATTATAGGTTTTATGATTGTAAGCCTTCTCTCAGCAGTCCAGTGGCCAGTACCCAGTACCCAGTGGCCAGGGTATTATGCCAGCAGGGGAGGAAGTTGAGGAAGAGGAAGTGGTTGATACCGAGAAAACATACCGGTGGCTGACAAAGACAGCACAGAGGCACTAGAACAAGAACAGGCCCTGAGCACCAGAGCAACAGAGACCAGGGTCTACCATACCAGTGGGGCATGAAGGCAACAGTGGTCCCAGTAGTGATCAGGACACTAGGGGCAGTAGCACCCAACCTGAGTAGATGGCTCCAACAGATACCAGGAACCACATCAGAGATCTCTGTCCAGAAGAGTGCAGTCCTAGGAACAGCTAAGATCCTGCGCAGAACCCTCAGACTCCCAGGCCTCTGGTAGAGGACCCGAGTCTGAAGGAAGGAGGCACTGCCCAGGAGGGCAAGGAAGAGATTTTTTTTTCATTGCAATATAGAAAATGTAATTTATAAATGCAAGCTAAAAAAAATAATAATAATAAAAGTAGAAAACATTTTCTCAATATCAAAAAAATATTTGACTTGACAAAACGTGGGAGGGCAATTTAATTATTTTTTTTAATTACATTTTAAAGTACAGTACAGTTTAAAAAAAAAAAATTCCTGGTCACCTTTCAGTGCTTTTTCCTGAATTCCTTAATTATCACAAGTTCCTTTTCATTCTTTCTTTATTTCCCCGACAAATATGTTCATGGTTTATTTAGTATTGAGGGAAATGGCAACAGTCAGTAAGCTGACTAATGCGTTTTGATAGTATGTCCACTAGATGGTGGTAGAGATATTACAAACTACGAAGTGGCAATATTAGGTGGTTAACGGTCCTGAAAGCAACATGTGCCGTGTTCGCCATGCATTACGCACTTTGAGAGGATACAATCAGTAGGATTCACTTCATTTTATATTTGCTGCACACAAAGATACTTTGCTAAGTTCATGAACGTGATGAAGTGAATTCATGTTTGATGCAAGAGAAAGATTTGGATCTTCAAATCTGTCAGATCTGATAATTTTGGCTACATATCAGGCAGTAAAATAGGTGAAGAGTCATTATACATACGGAATCCTTTAAATATCAGACAGAATTGTCTTTCGGTTTTTTATTTGTTTTCATTGCTTCGCTTGTCAAATTTGCGTGTTCAGAATGTCATTGGAAAATATTTTGTGCAAAGAACAAATTGTGAAAGAAGGGCTGTTTGTGTTGTTAAAATGATGAATAATTTACAGAATGCAAACCGTGAACCCTGACTGTGTAGCTGACAGTTGCATAATGACTTTTTGGCATACGAATGACTGCGGACAACAGAATAACTATGATAGATAAGACACAAATAATTCACAAAAATATGATTTAATGTGTATGATGGTATTTCGCAGTGCTATAAATCTATTCATTGATTGATTTTGTGAATAAATTGTCCTTTACCAGGACCATGACGTGTCTGTCCACCATGAATCACCCCTTGTGTGATTAAACAAGTTGAATGTTTTAATAATACTGGTTTGAAGCTGACCATTTTATTATTTTTAGTTATTTTGGCAATACTAACCAATAGATAATGATCGATAATGTATGTGTATGGCATTTTGTGACCCTTCCGAAAAAGTGGGCGACGTGACGTGGATTGTTTCTTTATTACTCAGGTTCCGAGAACATCCGGGGAGGGAATTGGGGGGTTTTGCGTAACATCTACGTTAAAAGTGCACTGTTATCTGATTGGCTGGTAAATGGAAAGTTACGCCCTCTTCTCGCCCCTATGCCAATAAAAGATGCGGCTTAAACGATTGGTGACGAGGGGGGAGATTCCGATGGTGGTATATTTAAAAAGTTGAAACTTTCCGACTGTTTAAAGCCAACATTGTAATTGATTTCGAGAGCATATAGTTTTTTTCTCTTGATCCTTTGGTTTTCTGTAGCATATTTTTATGGTTTCAATGACACACTACGACTTGTTTATGACAACCCCCCCCCCCCCCCAACCGCGGGAGTGGTATTCGCCTCTGAAGAATGACGTAATTTTGCCGGTTGCATGCGGAAATGTAATGAACTTTCTGTCTTCGCTGAATATAAAGTGATCTAAGGATCCCCGTCTTTGATCCCTTGAGAATCAAGGAACGTTTTCGTGGTCGTGTTCACACGAGTGTCCTGTCCGGAGTGACAGACGGGAATATACGACTGATCACTTCTAAAAGACGAAGACGAGGATGAAGACAGCGCGTCGGTGCTCCACATTGCTCAACCAGCTGAATACGTCTTCGAGGGGGGCACCGACAGCCTGGAAGCCGCTGCCAGTGGCAGAAGAGGCCCCAGCACCTGAAGGAAGACGACTCTGTCACAGCGGTGTTGTTGGAGCTAAAGGGGTCAAAGGGACCAGTCCACAGCCAAAGTGTTCCAGTTCCACCCATCGTGGCGGCCCGCCAGGTACCGTAACCTCCGTACCCGAACACCAGTCGCGGTTATGAGCTGTCACCTTTAGAGTTCTCTTGCTTTATAACTGTTATGTCCTCTAAAAGAATACATTTACGATCGAAACTTGAGTGAGTTAATAAGTGGAGTCATGTGTAAAGATATGCTATATTATTAACACCATATTTACATGCATACATTATGACGCTTTCTTCTGTCAAACATGACAATATAGGGCCCTAAACAAATCTGCCTTCTTCCGGTTGACACATTTTCCAACCACTGTCTAATTTTGATCGATTGCACAACTGCTGGTCATTTTATCTCTTTTCTGATTGTATTTTTGCAGCTTGTTGGTATGTTGCGTGCATGGTGTGCATAGGCGCTTGACATTACTTCTGCTAAGTAATCATGTCTATTTATTCCCTGCTAAAACTGGGGGATGTTCTTCTTCCACTTAGTCAGCAAACCATGACACAGCACACATTATCTCACATCAAGGATTAACTGTACTTAGTCCAATCTACTGTTGATCGCATCAGTTTAATGTTCTTTGTGGTTGCTTAAAGTGGAATAAATAATGATTGTATGTATTTGTCAAAGGGATGTCCCAAAACAATAGTTTCCTCCAGGCAAAATGGTCCATTTGATTAAAGTCTGCCTTCTGCTTGTTCCACAAGTTGAATGTTTGCATCTGTTTAGCATCAGTGATGCCAAAAGATGAGTAAATCTTTTCTGAAGGTATAAATTTCCCCGCTGAAGACTGAGTTTTAAGAAGCTAGTCTGATGATTTGTAACATTAGGAACGGTTTGGTGGTTGATCTTTAACTTAAAGGAGTTGGTAAACAGTTGCGTAATCATCACTAACTAACATGTCACTTATCTGGGAAGCCAGTTGGTCTGTGGTAGCCCCAGCAGAAGGGCCTGGAATTCAATCTGTGTCCAAGGAAAACCAGTCCGGCCATTATTGAACTGTAATTTTACTTTGTCCTGGTTCATCAATACTCTCGCTTTACCCCGGAGATAAACAGATAAATATCAAGAAAAAGTACGACAATAGTAGGGCTACTGCATCACCTTATCCTCCCATAGAAAAGTAATTCTGTCATATTATCGGAATAATTAGCCAATCAGCAGCCAATAGAGCTGCAGCATGTGACTGAATGTTAGTAATCTGAATATACAGCACTGCTTCTGTGGTTCTATTTGCACTGTAACTTGCAGAAGAGCCAAAAAGTCCCTGAGAATTATAAAGGAATGCAAGAGAAATGCATCTCTGGGCAGATTGGGACTCCATGCACGCATAGTCAATGGGAATTCTTTGTCCTTTCTGACAGTTCATTGTCGATTGTGGTGCCAGGTTAGTGAGCTCAGTGTGTGAAAGAGCATTCCTAAATGGTCAGAAAGTTGCATTTGTCATCATTTCTGCCTCAGCAGAAATCTCTCTGCTGCTATTCCACTCATTCGTGTTGAAGGACAACGGTGGAAGTGGACATTCGGAAAACAGTATGTGTGTCACTTTTTTTCCCAATATAGTGCCAATATTCAGTGGTCTTCGTGGAGCCGCTAGAGGAAGTACGGCGTAGTTGGGAGGCAGCGTCGTTTGGTTTGGTTTATTACAACAAAAGAAAAAGTATTGAATTAAATTGAAATACTGGTAGTTAAACATTTGTAGCTTTTTTTATACATTGTATATTTTCAGGATTATGGATTCATTATAAAAAGAGAATTAGTACGTGGTGTATACTATATTTTCTCCTTTTTTTTCTATCCTGGGCTGTTTCATTGTCTTTGTCGTCCAAAAACCTAATAGCTAAATAATGAGTTTTTATCTCTCAACCATTTTATAGTGTGTGTGTAGGTGTGTGTGTGTGTGTTTGTATAGCTGTGTAGCTGTGTATCTGCTTTTATGTAATTACCCCGCCATCGCCAGCTGCTGGTCTTATCAAACTACTTACTTAATTCTTAGGAAACATGATTGCGTGTACAGGTGAAACACACCCAGCGCACGCATGCAGGCTGCAGCCCTGCACCCTCAGACATCTACTCCTCATTCTTTGCTTCTTTGTTTTTGTCCTTATAGGGTTTTTGCCTGTGTAAGAATCTTTGGTCTCCGTGACTACAACAGCATTAAAGGGAGCTTTTTGGGTGTGTAGTGTCCTTGTCCCACCCTCTTGTCCACTTGTGTTATTGTCCTCGCGTCTGAGGCAGGCTAGCTCCTTCTCCTGTCGTTCTGTTGCCCGGAGGGAGGGGGGTGGGGGGGGTGGTGATGAGAGGTACTGGAGGATTAGTCACAGCACAAAAAGAAACTGGTTCAGTTGTACAGAAATCGTTGGAGCAGACCTGGAGGCTGTTGGTAAGATGCAAATACTGCAGACCGACCTGGACTTCAAGACTGTTCCACGCGGGGATTTCCCAGAAAATGAGTTGATTTTCCATTGAACCACATAGTGCTGTTATACTGTCTGCATGTTCCTTTTTCGGTTTCTCTGTTCCCTAGAAATAATTTTAAACAGAGACTGTATGTTTTCACTGTGGTTTATTGCTGGATGACTTGTAGCCTGATCTTCTATTCTTGTGCTTTCAAACCACTGTGCAATGCTGATTTAGCTGATCAGCAATGTGTACCGCAGCAAATGTGCATGTGAGGAGCCACGGTGTCATAAACATGCTAGGATGCTAAATTCATGTCCTTCAGACTCACAATGTTGTTCTACAACATAACATAGCGTGATGGTTACATTTTTTGCCCTTTGCAGGGTGGGTTGAGGTGCAATACAGCTGCCTCCGGATGAGAGGCAGGGAAGCACCTGTACAATATAATCTGTGTGTAGAAAAATCATAGAATCTGCTCGACTTGACTGTTTATTCACAACAGCTGTGTTCAGGCCTCTGACAGCGTCTGTGTCGATGGCGGTTAAGGAAAATGGCAACGTGATATTTCCTTGCTCTTTGTCCATTTTAATGCAAGAAACTCAAGTTCCTCAGTGTGTTTATTCCAAACTTTCTTTTTTCTCCTCCTTAGTTTGTGCAATGGGTGGCACCAGCAGCACCAGCAGGTTGTTTGGAACACTGGCCCAGTCCCTCAACAGCGCCCCCTTGGGTCAAATCGACCTGGACCTGGAGCAGAACCTGACGGAGACAGACCCAGACCAGCTCCTCAGAGAATGCGAGGAGGCCTTACAGAGACGACCGGCTCGACCACACAGGGATCTGGTCTTTCCCAACGGCGCGGCGCCTTGCCATAAGCACGACCCGTCTATCCGGATCATGCAGTGGAACATACTGGCACAAGGTAGCGATCAGTGTTTATACCCATCATTTTTTTGAGGACACGGGTGGCACGATTCATTGAGCTTTGGATGAGGACAACCAAAAACGTAATTATCTGAATTCCTTTGCAGCTCTTGGTGAGGGGAAGGATGAATTTATCCGATGTCCAGTGGATGCTCTGAACTGGGAGGAGAGGAAGTATCTGATTCTGGAGGAGATCCTCACCTACCGCCCTGACATTCTGTGTCTACAGGAAGTGGACCACTACTATGACACATTCCAGCCAATCATGGCAAGCCTGGGTTACCACGGCACCTTCCTGGCCAAACCATGGTCTCCCTGTCTGGATGTTGAGCGGAACAACGGCCCCGATGGCTGCGCGTTGTTTTTCCGCCGCTCACGCTTTTCCCTCCAGGCCACAGCTCATCTGCGACTGTCAGCCATGATGCTGCCGACCAACCAGGTGGCTATTGTGCAGACGCTGTCCTGCCAAGCGACAGGGCAGCAGCTGTGCGTCGCCGTCACCCACCTGAAGGCCCGTAGTGGCTGGGAGAGGCTGCGGAGTGCACAGGGCGCCGATTTCCTGCAGAAGCTACAGAGCATAACATCCCAAGATGGCAGCCATTGTAAAGCTTCGCCTGGCAGTATCCCACTAATCGTATGTGGGGACTTCAATGCGGAGCCCACAGAGGACGTTTACAGGCGCTTTAGCTCCTCCCCCCTGGGCCTGAACTCGGCATACAAGCTACTGAGCTCTGACAGACAGACAGAGCCAGCCTATACCACATGGAAGATCCGCCCCTCTGGAGAGACCTGCAGCACCCTGGACTACATATGGTACACCAGCGACACTCTGAGTGTGGAGGGTTTATTAGACATTCCCACAGAGGAGCAGGTCGGCCCAGACCGCCTCCCTTCGTACCACTATCCCTCTGATCACATATCGCTGCTTTGTGATATAAGTTTTAGAGAAGAGCCCCATAGGCTGATGTAGGACTGCTAGTTGGAAGCCTTTGTCTACAGGGTCTCTTGTTTTGAAACAAAGCGGATCTAATTACCCAAAACTAGAATATATGAGGTGGTGCAGTTAGCAGAGATGGAGCTAATGCATCACAAACCTGATTGGAGAACAAATAATAGATAATAAACATTATTTTTAACTCTGCCGGACAACAGCTTTGCGTGCTTGGTAAGATGTTTGACCCAATGTTGGCAGCTAAAGAAGAAAGTTGTTTATGTTTTCGGTTCGCATGTGAACTTTTATCAGTTAATGCCATTAAATTATTCTTTGTACTCGTATCATTTGGTGATACTCTGGTAACAATGTAGCTAAGGATGAATCCTGCTGAGTCAGTCACTAATCACCATTCGTGGTTGATATGACTACATTGTAAAGGTGGACAGTTATTATATGAAATAAAAATGAATTACTTTTAATCTTCTTTGAATTCCTGACTAATATTTATTTTACGCAGTTGCACATCATCACAGTGAACATCATCAGGCCAAAAACATGCAACAGTCAGCTGCCAGTTTTAAAAAATTTGACTGTGCAAGTATGTCTGCCATTAAAGTATCCTAATGAAAACTACATAGATTGGTTGGGCTCTCATGTTGTCATAGTTACCACGCGGTTGCAAATACTGTTTCCAGACAATAAAACCAAAAGTTGTAATTAAGATAAGGAGCCGTTACATGTGGGTAAATGTGGTGCGCTTTGTTCGTCCTTCTAAACCTGCAACGTGCAGTTTAGTGACGACACTGAAATGTTCCAACTGCAGGAGGGAAGCTGAATGATGAGTCATTATGTAATCATCATCATCATCATCGTGTCATATTTTGAGTCACCAGCCCACAGGAGACTTAAGCTCCTCAGCGCTGCTCATCTAAATTACACCGAGATCCAGAACTATTTGGAATATTAGTCTGTTTACCTGGTTTCCTCTCGGTATAAATGTATTTTCATATGGTGTTGTTAAACAAAAATAGCATTTAAATTATTTGAAATATTTGTTGCCAATAAGACTGTCTAAATATCAGCACATCTGCACTTCTTGAAGGTAGAAAAATAAAATAACTTCACACTGATACTGATCATATTTTGGGGTTTTTTATATAATACAGATTTCATTAAAATCTACTTCAATACACTGATAGTACAAGGGAAAAGTATATTATACTTCAGCTGTGGAACACACTATTAGTCATCCTTGACGCAGACGTCCTTTCACTCCCTTTAACAGTAAAAAAAGAAAAGTGTTGAAAATCTATCAGTGCTGTGGAGAAAACAGAAGTCTGTGACACCTTTAGACTGTAACAGACAAGGAGACAGATGAAAAAACCTCCATCTGTACTGAGACATATCAGCCAAGTATCAAAAATTATTTTTTTACATTTTCTGTTTACAACAAAGTATTGTCAGACTTTTTATATTACATTTTATTACAAAATGGGTTTTATGTCACAATCTAAGGCTGCCCATGTCTTCTGAGCTCTGTGTTTGTGTGTGTATGTGTGTGTCTGCGGGGTTGTGTGTGCATGGTTAACAGTCCCTTTAATCCTTTGAGGGTTTCCAACAACAGGCATCTGAGCCAATCACACAGCAGTTCTGTGTTGGGGAGGGATAGTTCTGCACTTCCTCAGCAGTGTCCACAGTCACTTCCTGTACCTGCCCCACAATCGCCCTCACACGGCCCTCAGGACGACGAGGGTTTTGCTGGTGCTGTAGTTGGACTGGAAAGGGGCGGGGCCACAGGCCGTGCCTCGGGCTGTGCGTTTTCAGGCTGGATGCTGGAGGGTTTGGGTTGCTGGGAGGGGGTTTTGGGAGCGGCGGCCTGGGGCTGGCTAACCTGGACAGAAAGCTGGGGCAGATGTTGAGCTACTGCTGCGGGTTTGGCCAGGATGAGTTGTGGTGTGGGGCGGCCACCAGTTAGCTGGACTGTGGGTGTGCTGGTAGCAGGTTTTGTCTGGATGAGCTGTGTAATGTGGCCTGATGAGTTGGCCTGCATGAGCGTGGCGAGCTGACTGGCTGGGATGGTGATGATGGTGATCTTCTCTCCAGCTTTTGAACTGGTCGGCAACATGGTAGGGAGAGCCTGGATGACCAGTTTGGGAGGAGCACTGGCAGACGCATTGGCTACCGTTACTGGGACTCCTGTGGTGAGGATGGAGGAGGAGTTTAACGTCACCTGACCGAGCGAGTTGGTCATCACCACTGGCATTGCCTGGACTGGCCTGGGAGGTAAAAAGAAAACAGTTCCAGTTTAAAGTGCAACTAATGTAAGCGACTTGTGTCTATCAAAATGGACTTCTTCAAACGGTGAGAAAGGACATTTAAAGAAAAGTGACACTCCTGTTGTCAGCATAAGAATTAGAGACGAGCATAAGGACTACCACCGGGAACAGAGCAGGGGGAGATGGAAATCTGCAGTCTACTAAAGACTCCATCAACATTCTCCCAGCTATTTCCCTAAAACTATAAAAAAAAAAATTTTTTAAATGAGAATACACTTGCCAAAAAAATTCACCTCTATGCCTGAAATCGGCCTGGTTCCTTTTGTGCAATTTTAGATGCTCTTTCAGAAATATACTATTTTCCTGGATCCAAGGAATGTTAACATGTTTCTGGTACTCAAACAAAGAGTGCTCAAGGTTTTATTTAACATCAGAGTAGAAAACAGAATCTTGAGTCCATCCAAAATGAAGAAATACTGATTTGCTTGAACTCATGACAACAGCTGCCAAAGGTCAACAGAGCACCACTTCAAGGTCACACCTTTACCTATAAAAAGCTTAGACAAATGCCCAAAAATAAAAGAGCCAGTAACGGTATAAATAAATAAACTGTTGTTTAATTGTCAAACCAATGATGCTATTGCAATTATTTGATGTCCATTTCATGACACTCAGATTTGAAAGATCTGAACAGTCTCCTTTTCCAAGGGTCAAACGTTTGCCCTTTGTCTTCTGCGACCCCTCCAATAACTTTGCTTCCTTTCCTCCCTGCTGTAATGAGACTGTAGAATCAGGGCTAATGCATGAGTACAGACCTGTTGGCCGCGTTGCTGGGGATGACAGTGACGAAGGTCGGCTGGGACTGGCTGACGGTGGGGGAGTTGGTGCCCAGGCCCTGCTGCTGCACCAGGTGCTGCGCGGACACAACGCTCTCACTGTCCTCCACCTCCTGTCCATCCTCTTCATCCTCAATAACGCGGATGTTCTTGGGCATCTCTTTGAATTGGTACGCCAGCCGCTGACCCTCGACCTTGGCAAGGATGCCACGCTGGTAGTAATATCTACACCCATGTGACAGGAGACAACCGTGTGAGACTGTGCCTCCTGAGCATCTGAAGGATCCCCTCCCCTCCAAGTCTATGCATAATAAGAAACATTATGTGACTAACTGAACTGCTGATGAATTGAATTTCTTTTTAGTTTTTGCTTGTCTGGGGTTAGGCCCTGGGATTCTGGAAAGCGCCTTGAAACAATTTTGATTGTATAAGACGCTATATAAATAAAGATTGATTTGGTTTGATTTGATTAGCATTAGCTCACATGACAAGGTCACAGTCACTGGTTATATAGAATAAACCTTTGCTGCATATTTCTGCAAACATATCATGTTCTTCCACTGTGGTGCATGTCCAGTAGAGGTGGGAGGGGCGAATACTTCCACGTAGGATAGTCATAAAGGTCATTCATAAATGACTCGTTTTGTGATGTTGTGGAAACTCACCTGAGGGCTCTGCCCATAGTCTCATAGTTCATGTCAGGCTTGTTCTTGTGTTTCCCCCACAGTCTGGACACAGCTTTGGAGTCAACCAGCTTGAAAATGCCCTTGTCCCTCTGCATCCACTTGATGTACCTGGGACAGGTGTTTTTGTCCTGCAGCAGCTCCAGCAGAAACTCCCACAGGTAGGTGGTGTTGCCTGCAAAACAAAGGCAGGAAGTCCGTCAACGTTTGGCTTTGAGTGCTCTGACTTTTTAAATGTGCTGTCGTTTCTCAGCAGCAACATATCTGTATATTCCTGTTATTAGAGCTGATTCGCATTAACGCCACCCAAAATCCCAGCACAGATTTAAATGAACCCATGATTTGCACTATCATCATATTTTTCTTTTTATATCTATTTTGTGTGCATTGCAGCTGGTATGAACTGGGCCAGACCTTTGCCTTCTCTCTGTCGCTTCTTAATACCCAGGTCCAACGATCCATTGGAAGCAGGCTGGTGCATCTTGGGCTTACGACCACCTGCAAAAATATTAGATTTATTTACACGAGAGGCACAGGTAGGTTAAGAGTTTGACCACTTCATATTTTCAGGGGCTGAGACCTGCTCCAACCAGTCTGTGAAAACGACACCCGATCATTCCCCATCGCTCTACATCAAAGCGTTTAGTGTTACAGAAGTACCACAGTGACATTAACCTCCTCTCCTCTTCTTGCCAGCAGGCTCACACTCAGACGGGATGGGAAAGCTCTCTTCTTCCACTGGTGTGCATTCTGTAGACACCTCCACCACCGTCTCCATCATCACATCCTCTGCTGAGGTATGAAAAAGGCAAATGTTTGGGTTTGGTTTCATAATCGACAATATCTTGGCCAGATAGATCATTGACACGTGGACCAAAGCCATTAAATATAGATATCTAGATAGATAGATAATGAAATACAGCTATTCCAAGTACATTAGACAGTCTATCTGGTTCAGTTTTAAAAGGAGCCATTACACATATTCCCTCTTCAGGGTACAGAAGAGCCCACCTGTGCTACGTTCATTGTGCATCGCTCCAGGAGACTCCATGTGGAGAAGTGCCTCTGCTGCTTCAAATGTTTTGTCAAAACACACCATGTCATGCTGAGACATTTCTGCTGAGAAGAGAGAAGTAAGAAATCAGCACCCCACGAAGCTGAAGACGATGAACAGCCTAAACATTGTATACGACAACAAAGGTTGACCGTGGGAGAAAAGACTAAAGTCGCATGAAAGCTACGCTACAACCTGAACTCATTTCAAATGTTAACTTCCTTGTTTGGGCTTCACAGAGGCCGTCTGTTCCTCCCTTCCTGTTTCCTGTACTTGCTGACACAGCAAGGCGCCATTGCTACCAGCAGAGGGCGCTGCAGCGCGTGTGCGCGATGACAAACGGGCTCTTTTCTTGAATAGACTGCTACATCTAACAACTGGCACGGAAAACATAAATCCATTTAAAAAGAACAAATAACACCGCTAATGCACCAAATGTAAGTCAAAGCGGCAACAGCTGCAACACTGGGGTCAAATCCGTTTTCACATTCTATAACTTCAAAAGCAAAAAGAAAGTGAAACATACATAGATTGTCATTGTAAATGTTGAATAAAGCAAACATTTTAGTTTAGAAGAGAGAAATATATCTGACTGTGACAGGCTGTATCATTGTATCATCCATACTTTTGGAATTTCAGCTGTTCCACTACATTAAATCCTCCTTCTGCCTCCCTGACTGACAGACAAGTGCAGTGTTATTACATTATATTATCAATATTACTACTTTGAAGGAGGAAGACACATATTATACTTCACCAAACTGTCATAGTGTATCAGTTATTGCATCAGAATAAATGCTACTTAACTGATCCCTGTCTTTTAATACATGGAGCTGCATCTTTGGGCCTGAATTACTTTCTTTTTACAAAATGTGGAAAGCAAAAACCAGGATGGTTTTCCAGGTGAATACAATCACAAGCTCAGGGTGCAAAATTCAAAAGACTGCTTCTTACCAGTCTCTACCACTTCTGTCACCACCTCCTGCTCTTCAGCTACATCCTGCATCAGATACGTCTCGTCGTCATAGACCAGCACCTGTGCAGAGTAGCACTCCTCCACCTGGGCACTGGGCACCTCTTCCACAATCACTGCTGGACATCCTTCATCTTGTAGCACCACGGCCTCCTCTTCTTCAACGTCATCCCCCACAATCACTGCCTCGATTTCCTGCTGAACAACTTCTTCCTCCTGTTCCTCCTCCTCAGCAGGCTGATGCTCACACTGGACACGTTTGATAAAGAGGTACCAATCACAGCACTGATCTGAATGATTAGCATTATTGCTATAGCAGTAATGATAAGTCTCCCACACTTGAAATGAATGTCAAGTTGAAAAATGTTGTGCTTACCTGCTGGGACTCCTCAACAACGGTGACATACTCCACAAGGTTCCCTCCACCATCTGACACTACCACAGAGGTCATCACTCATTCCTTTCAAAAGAAAACGCAGCCAGTCAGTGTAGAAACTGATGCAAAAGAGGAAAGAAATGATCAAGCACTGAATTTCTTCAAGTTTGTTGTGTTTGTGTGGAGGAAAAAGGTCATGTGAAATCCCCTTAAGCACCACTCTCCTTATGACTTTATCCCAGTCTAACGCTGAGCTTATTTCTGCAGATAAAGAACACCATGTTACAATAAGGGTAGTTAAATACTGGGCATTAACCTTGGGCTTTACAGCTGTGCATTCACTAAAGGGTTGCACAGGTGTGATTTAGTACCACACTCATTGGGTTTTAGATCATTTCCTACTGAAACATATCTAGCCTCTTCACACTGGTCATAAAGGGCTTAATGGTGGTGGATTTAGAACAATCATAACAGGGAAACAACTTAAACTTCCCTGATTTTGGCAAAGAAGATTCCTCCTTGAGGAAGGGCTTTTTTTGTAAAGTAATAAAAGAAACGAAGTCGCCACACTACTGCTAATAAGCGCTTTTGTCGCGCCAGGAACCACTAGCACGTGTGAGATGACAAGTGCACAATCTATTCACCATCAAGGCTAATGTTTACATCCTGAAAGCGTTTGCGCATCCATATACTCGCTGCAGACGCTGGAGCTCAAAACTCCATAGCCAGTTAGCTAGCTACCGCTAGTTAGCTAATCACAATGATCATTTCAAACTGCACTTTACATCGGTATATCACCCCTGCTAAGTACTTCGGGGCATTTGTGACAAAATGAGTACAATGAACATGTCACCAGTTTACATTCTTTAAGAGAAAGCCCAGCTAAAAACTAGTCATTTAGTTAGTAGTGACGTTAGCCTGCTAACGAGTATAGCACGTATTTTAAACGAAATTTTCAAAGTGTGCAGTAATCATGCGCGAATATCAGTACAAAGCATAATTTATCTGGTTACGTGACTAACATTACAAAAAAAGTGTTTTCACTTCTTTGCATACCTTAATATGCCTTTCCAGATGAAAACTATGCTGTGCGGCTAGCTAGGCCCTGTGTTAGCTTGTTAGCCAATTTTTAAAAAAAGGACAAAACGCACGTATAAAAATATTTACAAACCCGTCGTCCAATTTTTTTTTCCAGAGGACAATCCACGTCTTGTGTTGAAATATAAAGAGTGGTATTAAATGAGGGCCCTGACGTTGTTTTGATTACTCGCTACCCCTGTAGCTTTCCGGCGCGCCACCGCTTCGGTAAACGGATACAAGGGGTCAACGCACAGACCGCCGTGACGTCAAGAGGACGGAATGAAGGCGCCTTTCAGACACACGCGGCAACAGCGCTGCCGCCGCGCGCCAGCGCGCGCCACCGCTCCGCAATCCCACAGAGCTTTGTGTTTGAAAATGACGTTGCAAGGAGTAATTAAAACATCCAAAATTGATTGAAACATACTTAATGGTACCCGCTGTGTTATTGAATTTTACGTTTTATAGTCCCGGTATTTAGAGGAACGCTCCTAGTTTCGACGGTTTATTTTAATTTGATGGCTTGAGGGCAGTGTTGCTCCTCGACACTGGCGCGGTGAACTTTTCTCTTTTTTAAAACGGTTTTCTTCAGCTTAGCTAATTTGGGGGAAATATCTTTCTCTAAAATATTTTTTATTAAATTATGTTTGACTTTGATGCAACATTATTTATTCCCTATCGCCTTGATATTAAGCTAGTCATTTGGCCTATTTGTGTCCATTTAATGACACCTTTAGAGGGCAGCAGTGTTAAAGTACGTTGATGGAGGCAAAAAGCAACGTTCAAGAAAACAACTGAGCTCTGTATGTAGAACCTTAAAATAAGTCATTTGCTCAAGGCAGAGTCGGACAAAAAAGGTCTGAAAGGGCTTGGATACAAAATCAGGAGGTTAAATGAGTGGGCCTGAAATCAACAACAAACATCTACAAAATATAAAAAGTAACTGAATAGTGAAGCATCGACGTTAAAAAGCATTTGGCGTAAACCTGTTTACGTGGTCAAGAAAAGGGCTCAACCCGACTTACTCATCAGGAAAGATGAGAAACATTCTCAAAAAATTATATACTATGTATTGACTACATCAGACACACTCGATGTCTCCTATACTGACAGACGATGAGACAACACATTTTACAGAGCCTGTATTTAAGCAATCTACATGACTTTATTATATCTATAAGCAAATCCAATCCTTGTTCATCTTCCTTGTCGTCTTAACCACTTAATCTCTTACGGGGTCATGTGGAGGGTCACAATGGGTGAAGGCAGGTCCACCCCTGGGTGAGTCGCCAGTTCATCTCATATGATGAGTTGTGGGTTCAGTACCTTGGATTATTATATATCCATCCTTTTTTGTATATTCTCTATTCTATCCCAATTTTATTTTTTTCTGCGTGCTTTTGCTGTTGTTGCGCTGTAAGTTTCCCCGTGTGGGACAAATAAAGGATCTGAATCTGAATTGCTCGAGGGTACCTTGACATTGCTCTAAAGGTGTTCTGGCACCTTCCCCTATAGAACGCTTTCCATGTTTAGTCTACACTCGACCTGAGAATCTTCCAGTTCCCAACAGACTGAGGTCTTACCGGCCTAGTCCTTGTTGACAGTTTCTTTTAAAATCATAATTTATTGTACAATATTGAGTTCCTCCTAATAAAGATATTATGAATGAGACTAGAGGAATCAGTACATTTCTCCTAGTCATTAACATTAAACCTAAATGCACAAACCACTGCTGCTTGAACCAACAGCAGCATGGATGTAACCTGAATTACTTGTTACCGTTTTGTTACTTTGTTTATCTGAGAGAAATAAACACAGGTCATATTTGAATCTAAATTATTATTATTATTATTATTATTATAACACAAAGGAGACAAATGTAGTAGTGAAAGTTAGAATCCCTCTTTATTTTGGACAAACAAGGTTCACAGATGTATGTGAAATAGCCACAAGGCATTCAGGTAGAAGAAAGCAGCCTGTGAGCCGTCTCAAAGTCAGAAAGTCAGAGTACAAAGTCAGAAAATCAACAGCAAATATTCGAGCTAAAAGTTTAGTGAAACAGTTCCTCCACCTTTTCCATTAAACATACGGCAGCTTTTCCTTTACCTGCAAACATTTCATGTCACAGCAACACATCAGTTTCCCAGCTGTTGAAACTTTCTGCAAGCTTTTACAGTAAACACCCACACAGAACCCTGGCAGAACAATCCATTTAATAGCATATTGTAAAAGAAAAGCATTGTGTACTCCACTAGAGGCTGTCGCTAATCTACGCTGCTCACAGACCTACTTTCCTCAGTTCTTTATCATCTGTAGTCGATATTATTGAAGCGGGAGGAGAATAACCACAAGACAGCGGACAGCATTAAATAAGGTCTGCAGAAAACTGTCTGGTATCACGGACTCCGTCTTAATAGAAAAATAACACTGAATAAACAAAAGTAACAGCTCTGCTGCTTCCTGCAGTTCCAACACTCTGCAATTCCTGATCATATTTTAAGTCATTTTAATAATACTGTCAAAGCTGGAATCAGGAAAGCACAGCGAACGTAACGGGCAACAATTCGTATCGGGTTTATTAAGGAGCTACTGGCTTAGAAATGTTGCTGTAAGGAAGTGAGATTGACAGCAAATGTAGGTTAGTGTAGTAAAACACAAGGAAATTCAGAGGTAGAAAAGAAGGTCCTGGTCTGTTGTTTTCCAAGTGTTTTTAAAAAGTAAACTACGAGACTCTCCAGTCATTCAATTCCTCTCCCAAGAAGTAAAAAAATTACAGGTTATGTTCTTAAGAATACTGAAAACATTCCATGGGATTAAGGTAGAATCTGTGGGGTAAATGGTTTGGACAATAAATACTGGGAGTGTTTTGGGGGTTCTCGGTAAACATGAGGACATTAGTGGACTCATCTGGTATGAAACATTAATACAAGCTAAGAAAATCAAAGTTCTCAGCTGGGACATCTAGCACGTGTGTCAGAGTGGGGTCACAGTAAAAGGGTTTTGATGGACATCAAAATTATGCTCTAAAATAGGTTTCAAAAAGCAGTCCATGCTTTTTCATGTTAGAGTCAAAGGCACATCCTCGTCTTCTTCGGCTTGTGGTCGTCATTCAGGAGCTCTATACAGCGACAGAGAACAGAAAGACAAAATTTACCAGAGCTGTAGATCAGTGTTTGTGTATTTACACCTTCAGTGCTGGAATATGGACATGAAAAAGAGTGTGTCCTCAGTGTGTCTACATCTAGACTATCAAAATGACAATAATAGAGGACTCAGTACCTTCAGTGGAGCTACTGCATTTGCATCCTAAGAAGACGCCTCTTATCCTGAGGACCAGAGTTTAGAATCCACATTAGACTGAGAAAAAGCACTCTAGACCACACGTGTATGGACAGTCAAATCTGGCCCACAGGACCAATAATAAAAGTGAAGAAATGATGAAAGATGCTGCTTTTCCCGCCATTTCTCCACTCGTGCATTGTGAAATTAAGAGTGGTGCACAAGAGAGTTAAATTACTCTCTGTAATTTCTATATACCAGTATCTTGTCTGGAAAGGTTCTCAGTCATCCAGGTTGTGGTAATTCTGGTAGATGAATCATTGCAACTGGAACGTATGGGTTCCATAGGGTTGTTATGATTCAACTACCAGAATTCTATATCTCTTATATGTAAAATATCAGGGACATTTGGAGTTCAGGTTATTTATGGATTATTATATTATTTTAGTACTGTTCTCTACTTGAGCCCAAACTGTGCTGTCTGTGGCCCCTGTTCTACAGTATATCATAGCAGGGGTAAGGTAGAGAAAACCCTCCATACACACATTCACAGTCAGGTGGGACCCTGTTCATATATTTACACTAATGAACGTGTATGAATGTAGCCAGCCAATCAGGAGCAGCTCAGTCCCTGAGATAAGGTCCGCCCCAGTACAAGATCAAAGCACATTATAAAGCAGATCTGTCTGTGGGCACGTGACAAATAGCATCTGTAAGTACTGAGTTGGCAAATTGGTCACCCAGCCATGCAGAACAGCATCTCGGCTCCAGTTCAGAATTCTAAACACTGGACTGTTTTTGTCAGCAGTCAGAGGAACAAAGAATCTGGGTTTTAGGTTTAAATGACGCCACTGGCTTGTCTGAGCTCCCTAAATCGGTATTTTCTACAATCACGCAGGTAAAATGAGGAAAAAAGGGAAAAGAGCATTTTTTGATTACTTTTGATGTGTGCTGCTGTCGTCACATCGAGAACATACTTGTTTTCTTAGAAAAGAAAACCAGTCTTATATTTATGTTCACAGAATGTCAATGTAAGACTTCACGAGAAATCAAATCATTAAAAGCAAGTCCGGTACCTCTGAAGCTGGGACATCATCTGGGGCTGGGATGATTCTACCGGTCATGGTTCCCACTCCCAGTACTTTGGGTTTCTTTTCTGTTTTAGGTTTTCCTTCCAGAACCACCACTATGTACTCTTTCTTCGGCTCTCCCGCTGTGGTTTCTACACAAACTGGATCATTCAATGTAGGGTCAACACCTTCTGTGTTGGGGGCTGTTGCATCAGGTGTCACTAGCAAGACTTCAGCATTTGGTGAAACCTCTGCTGACAGCTTGATATCTTCACCCTCTCCTCCAACTAATCCAAGAGATTCTTCAACCAATACACCTGATTCAGATGCATTGGTTTCAACAACCTCTGCAGCACAAACATCTGGGACAAAACATTCTTGAGATTCTTGAACAACTGCCTCAGCTTCTTCAGGGACAAGTGCAGCTTCAGAAACGGATTCAGCTTCAGCTGGAACTGAAGGTGCATCTTCAGTTACTGGCTCAGCTTCAGCTTCTACTGGAGCAGGTGCATCTTCAGCCACTGGCTCAGCTTCTACTGGAGCAGGTGCATCTTCAGCCACTGGCTCAGCTTCAGCTTCTACTGGAGCAGGCGCATCTGCAGCCACTGGCTCAGCTTCAGCTTCTACTGGAGCAGGCGCATCTGCAGCCACTGGCTCAGCTTCTACTGGAGCAGGTGCATCTGCAGCCACTGGCTCAGCTTCTACTGGAGCAGGTGCATCTGCAGCCACTGGCTCAGCTTCTACTGGAGCAGGTGCATCTTCAGCCACTGGCTCAGCTTCAGCTTCTACTGGAGCAGGCGCATCTTCAGCCACTGGCTCAGCTTCAGCTTCTACTGGAGCAGGTGCATCTTCAGCCACTGGCTCAGATTCTACTGGAGCAGGTGCATCTTCAGCCACTGGCTCAGCTTCTACTGGAGCAGGTGCATCTTCAGCCACTGGCTCAGCTTCAGCTTCTACTGGAACAGGTGCATCTTCAGCCACTGGCTCAGCTTCAGCTTCTACTGGAGCAGGTGCATCTTCAGCCACTGGCTCAGCTTCAGCTTCTACTGGAACAGGTGCATCTTCAGCCACTGGCTCAGCTTCAGCTTCTACTGAAACAGGTGCATCTTCAGCCACTGGCTCAGCTTCAGCTTCTACTGGAGCAGGTGCATCTTCAGCCACTGGCTCAGCTTCAGCTTCTACTGGAGCAGGTGCATCTTCAGCCACTGGCTCAGCTTCAGCTTCTACTGGAGCAGGTGCGTCTTCAGCCACTGGCTCAGCTTCAGCTTCTACTGAAACAGGTGCATCTTCAGCCACTGGCTCAGCTTCAGCTTCTACTGGAGCAGGTGCGTCTTCAGCCACTGGCTCAGCTTCTACTGGAGCAGGTACATCTTCACCCACTGGTTCAGCTTCAGTTTCTACTGGAGCAGGTACATCTTCACCCACTGGCTCAGCTTCAGTTTCTACTGGAGCAGGTACATCTTCAGCCACTGGCTCAGCTTCAGCTTCTACTGGAGAAGGTGCATCTTCAGCCACTGGCTCAGCTTCTGCAGGGGCAGGTGCATCTTCAGCCACTGGCTCAGCTTCTACAGGGGCAGGCATGTCTTCAACTGCTGCAGATTCTTTCTCTTCTATTGGTTTAGAAGCATCATCACGTGGTGCAATTTCTTCTGGAGGTTTTGCTTCAGGAGATGCAAGGATCTCATGCGCATCATCTTCCTTTTCGTCAAGTATCTTTGGAATCTCAAGAGTAGAAGCAGCTGCCAACAGCACTGCAAATACAGCACAACAAAATCTGATGCATGTTATCCACACAAACCTGCACAAGTGTTTGGAGTAACTAAGATATTTCTTAATTGTCCAAAATGTATGTGTTTAAAACATGTTATGGTGGTCCACTCTCAAACCTGTGATTCCACTCTAGCTGACTCTACCTAGAGGCCTGTTACACTTGATGACCTTAAAGGCACCATGAAGACCCTCTTCATTACCACGGCAGTACTTCTTGAACCTTCATTCCTCATTATCAAATGTATGTAGAGCGTTTCCACAGAAATTAATGAATGTCAGACACTAGTAAAGTCGTGCTGTCTGTGCTCAAGTGCAAAAAAAAAATAAAAAAAACGCAGAGCCCTCACTTATAAAAATCAAAGGTCCAGAGATGGATCCATAACATACAACGAAAGAAAAGTGACAAAATGTGATACAGAGCCTGGCAGTGTGTTCCAGTGTATTGGGATTTAAAGATTGGCTTTTAATACGGAATCAGTGTTGGGCAGTGAAAATATCATTAAGTTCCATTTCAGACAAATTAAAAAGAGATCAGTAAACCTTTTACGATTTGATAAAAAGCTTTATTGTATAACTCTTAATTTCCGTTAGCTGTTGACAGTGCTCATTATCGACTTAGAAGCAAAATAATGTTTGCATCCTTTGGTCTGATTAGCTTGTCTGGCCTTTCTGACAGCCTCACAGTAGCATTTACAGCATTAGCAGCAGGTACAGAGGATGCACACGATATTGAGACCATCTAATTTTGCTCTATATAACATATGTATGACACTTGAAGGAGTAACGCCATCTACAAAGGTTGATATCAATAAATGTGGTTTTTGTCAAATCTAAAAAAAAAAAAATTGCATTAGGGCTGCATAACAAAAATATTACAACACCAGAGATTTTGTTTGGGGTTTTTTCTGTCTTTCTGAATGATTGTGTTCTCAGCAGTTTGTATCAACTTTTGTGTTCGTATCCTGAGAGCTGGCATTTCATATATTTCAAACTGTAAAAGATGCACTGCATAAATACCTTGCTGCCACTGGAGAATCCTGGTTTGTTCTCAACATCTAGAACCTGCTTAAAAGATAGTGTGGCAGTTTCCCCAACAACTGTTGGCCACATTACAATGTAAACCAGTATAGATGCATATATACACGCACACACAGGGATGTACACTGCACACCAAGTCATTCTAAAGAGAGTGGTTGACCTGCACACAGTGCTGTCGTTCAAACCCACACAAATAAATAATGAGGAACAGAAGAGGTATAAAAGATGTTACCAAGGTCTTTTCGGTCTTTTTTTGAATCTCACAGGTAAAATTAAAGTGGTTTATGGGGATAGATGTGTCTATCATTGTGTTTGCTTGGGCATGTTTTCGCATATGTAAATATGTGGAACCTCAGGCCTCTGTAGCACCTGCCTCCTCTTCAGATGAAGAGGTCATACCGTTGTGTTCAGGCTCCTCTGCAGCAATGGCCTGGGCAGCCTCTTCCACCGTTTCAGCCACTTCAGCCACTTCTTCTGCCACCGTCTCCACTTCCTGGGCCGCCTCAGCAACCTCCTCGGCCGCCTCGGCAACAACCTCAGCAGCTTCTGCGACTGCCTCAGCAATGGCCTCCACTATAGCCTCTGCCTCACCATCAGAGGCAGCAGGAGCTTCCTCTTCAACAACAGCGACCTCTTCAGTGGCCTCCTCTGCTGCTGCCTCCTCCTCCTCCTCACCTGGACCACAAGGAGAACACATTAGAACACCGTGGACCAGGCCTGTTTAATAAAAAGCTTCAATGAATGAACTCAACACTTTGAACAGAAAAAGCTACATACAGCAAATCACATTTTTAGTACCTTTAAGCACAGAAAACACATAGGCAGCATCTTTACAACACAAAGAGCATGCAAATAAAGACAGGCACAACAAGACAACTTGACAGCTGAGGGGAACAGGGGAGGTACAGGAGTGCAGGAAAGGAGGGGTAAAGTGGAAAGTGGGTTCTTACCATCAAAAAAAACAAGCTATGGTTTATCTGGACCTCTGACAGAGATAGACACTGGAAAACCTGCATGTGTATATTTTTATTAGCACATTCTACAACTATTATTCATTCACACACACACACACACACACACACACACACATGCTGTTTCTGATGTATCAACAGGTTCCAGGAATCCTCTGACTGTGACAGAATAATGTGACGATTGAAAATGAGAGTAAAAAACAAATGATCTCCTGGACTTTCAATTTGAATCAACCAAGGACGAAACATAGTTTATGCATTTATTGGTACTTGACAGTAAAATTAATAGCAGGAATTTTGCTTTCAAAAATATATTAATTCTTATTTGATGCTGTGTTACAGGGCTGACATCAAATTTATCTTCCAATTTTACTGTAATGTGGCAACCTATAGACCTTAAAACCAGACAATCAATTTAAAAGGCAACATTTGCCAGGGAGTCAATTTTTATACCAAAATGTCAGGACTCAAAATGTTTTTACCATCATATTTTCACTGACCATAAGACTGTAAATGCAGAACTTGTGAATATTGTTAATGTAATAACGTCCTTATCCAGATACTGTTCAACAGGTTGACCAACTACAACATCTGACCAAAGCAGACCACTGAACATCCAAACAGTAATTTAAAAAGTATATGTATTAACAGAGTAATTTGTTTTGGTAAAATTGTCCATTTATCTGCATACACACAGTTAGCTGCAAGTGGAAAATAAAAGAAGAAACAAAGTCCTTAACAGAAATGTCCAGAGGCTCTGCTTTTCTGATTTAGCAGTAGAATAGAGGAGGAAAGGAGGAGAGGAGGACAGGGGGGTTTGTTTTCCTGCTCAGATCCAAAGTGTCCAATATCCATGTGGCCACAGAGAACCTTAGCTTTAGCATTATGCTGAAAAGAGTAAAGACAGAGAATTAGAGCAAAAGGAGTTCAGCTTTTTAGATACAGCTACATCTGTAGAACAGTGGTGTAACATAAGCTAAGGCCAAGTTCAGACTTCACACCTTTCATAGCAGAATAAAAGCACAAATGGCCAGAGTTGCTGTCCATTCCAGCCCCAGCAAAACTTGCAAAATTCCGATATTTAGTACGAAACCTTTTTTTTATTTTTCTATTTTTTTTAAAAAAATTGACAAAATATAGTTTTCTTCTTTACAGCCCTGACATAAATTTGTCACAGTTACATCTGTGTTGTTGCTGATGTCCTCCGATGGTCTCCACTGAAGTGTGGGCAAATGCACTACAGGTGGTGGATTGCTGTGATACACATTTCTATATCAGATGTAACCTTCCCTGCATGTACATATTTATTTCACTTTTTCTCTTAATGTTGCATCTGAGAGTTTGGGGATATTGTATCTTGGTGGCACAGGTGTACTTCTATTCCAAAAACAGCTTAATCTGCTAGCATTTATGAACAATTCCTGAAAATGTCACCACTGTTTCCTCATATTTACTGCAACAAAATGTCCTGACACAAATATAAGTGCAATCATACCAAAAATAAATATATAAAGGACTTAAATTCATCCACCTAACAATGCAACTAAAAGTCGTGTCGTTTGAACCAGGCTTAATATTAATGAGAGCGTACAGCAGATAAAGTAATGCTAATGAGCAGTTAGAGCTCTGTGAGTAGCAGCATCATTGGAATTAGAGGGGTCGCTTGTCTGGCCATCTTGCCAGAAGAGGCCTTTTTAAATGTGTTTGAAAAAGAAAATTGCAACACAACAATCTTATTTAAAGCCGAGCCTTTAAATAAGCAAGGGCAGGAGTGATTTAAAGTTTAGACCATAAAGGTGAAATCGGGAGAGATGAGGTTGACATCACAAAGAGCAGATAGTGAAAAGGAATCATCTGTTGATCCTGCAGAACTGAAATGGTACTATTCATTTTTCAGACACACATTTATGTTGACTAAAATATATACTACCGGCATTTTTATACCGGACAGAATGTTTCCTAATACAGTACTCACAAAAACCATGTTAGGAAGCCTAATTTTCTCCACACTTTGCATTTTATCCTTGGCAGAAATAAGAGAAACCTATATCTTGATGTATATATTATAACGATGAACGTATCTTTGTGCCGGATCACTATTAGGCAGCTCTAAAATCTAACTTTTGTGTCCTCTGTGAGGTTAATTTTCTTCCAAATTCCTAATATGAGATTGGTTAAAAACGCTCAGTGATTAGTGTCAGCATGCACTCTGACATACAGTGAATTTGCAGAAACACAGTCAAGCTCTGGGTGACAGATTAGTCCAGTTCAACACGTGAGTGTTTCAAACAAGTCTGTGATGAATGAATGAATGACAATAAATCACTCACCCTCTGCATCATCAGGGCCTGCAAAGAAAAGGAAATAAATCAGAATTGAAGCTTGAATTAAGACTGAAACATTAGCTTAGCTCCCTGGAATAAACTGGCATATTCAAAACAAAAGGTGTAATTCTCTTTGGTGGATTGGTGACATACACAAGCTAGTTACTGGACCGCGGTATCTCGTGTCAACCTTAATCTTTGGTAGTAAATCACTTTTACACACTGCTGTCTTGTTCTTTCTCTCCCTGACGTCGACAAACGTGTTGAGACAACATTAAGGGCATGTGTTCTGTTGCTAGGTTGATATTCCTTCAAGAGCGGAGCTGCACATAGATACAAGCCCATTTTTCACCAGAGGATATTTTGACCATTTACCCTGGATTTTGAAAAATCCTTGCACGTTTTCACTGACTCGATCCAGGGAAAAGAAACTCACCCTCAACCCAAAACTTGCCTTGTAACAGAGTACCTAAAATGGTGAGTCGCCCTAGGGAGAATGCGTTATGTGCAAACACGCTTGCAACATTCCACACTTCCAATTACCCACCATATTTAAGCCAGCGTGCTTAAATCTTAAGTCTTGGTAAATCCAGTTTTACAAGTCTCCGTTCATTGTGATCATTGGAAGATGATGCAGAAGAAGAGAAGATAAGTGTGTGGGTAACACACACACGACCAGGATTTTATCCCCAACATGTTCCCTTCTCAGTAGAGCACATCTGGATGTCCAGGAAATAGAGCTCTTTGTTGGTATGCAGAGACACACTGGACTATTCAATAATATATTCCAGTGGTGGCAACAGAAAACTATCCTACTTCAAAATAATTAAGGGAGAAACCCCTTACATTTAAGAGTTTCTTATGTATAATAGAACTTCTTGAAAAGAAAGATGAGCTAATCCATTTCTGTCCAACACTTTGTGGCTTAGATTTAAGCTAAATCCTGCTCTTCAGTATGAAACCAGACACGCATAATCAGGGCTGAATTTGAACGGAAGAAACTGTAAATCTATCAGCAAGGTCTGGAAGCAAACCTTGGGATGAATTCAAGAATTAGAGATGTGCACCCATCATGTAATCCAGTGAGTTATTGGCTCCGGAGCTCGTCACTACGCGGTTAGCTGATGAAGAGCCGTTGTGATGGAGCTCATCACTCTCAGCTTCAGGGCTTATAAATACTTCTTCTAAGTAAATTGTTCTCTCTGACTGAAAATGCAAACTTTAACTGATATTCCCAATATATCATTGTGGCATTAACCTCTACTACTTAGATTCATTTCTGTCGAGTCTTAATGTGACATCATTATTGAGCTTTTTCTTTTATTCACGTAAAATATAAAAAGAGCTGGACAGATTCTCACTTGATCACAACTAGCCTCGCCAAGCTGCTGAAACTGTTGACTTACTCTTTGGTGGCCATGGTTTGGGCGTCCACTCCGTCTTGGGTCTAGCTTGAATTTCAGCAATACGCTCATTGAATCGGGCACCGTCTGAAGTCACGGTGCTGTATGCCTGGAAGGAGACGCAGAAAGTATGACGCATCACTGACTACCTGTTCTCCTGCAATAAATGTATTTTGCATTTCTGACACAGCCAAACACGTTGCACCTGAAATGATTCACTTACATATGAAACGGCACCAACAAAGGCTCCACCGCACAGCAAAGCATAGACGATGTTCTCCCCAGACCCACCAGGAACAGATGACATTGGCCTCCGCTGCACAACTACACAGGAAATTTAAAAAAAGTAGAGTATGTCATCAAGTTACAAATGAACACAGGTTGGTGGCTATTGGCCTACGAGTCAAGAATATGCCCGTGGGGACTATACATTACTGCTGAAAATATATGAAAGTACTGGAAATGAAATCAAAAGTGTATTTCCATTTGTACCTTGACCATATAAGTTGCAGTAATAGACCAACATGTGCAGACCAAGAAAAGCAGTTCCAGTTCTGTGTGAAAGGGATTGGACAGGAAGCAGCCTAAGTCTCTCTACTGGATCACGAAGTCTCTCTACTGGACCACGAAGTCTCTCTACTGGATCACAAAGTCTCTCTACTGGACCACGAAGTCTCTCTACTGGATCACGAAGCCCACTGGGTTTATTTGATAGACTTAGATTGTTAAAAATATGCCTGTCAGCACTTGTTAGATTCCTGAGACCTTTTCCTTCTGACAGCTCTCGCTCCACCTTAAATCAGGTTTGCATGACATGCTGTGATAAAGATGACAGGTGTCGTGCTTGCTATAAAAAAAAAAAGCTTGAACCGCCATGTCAAAAAGAGTCTCAAGAATTTGTCATCAATATCATATCAATATCAATATAAAACAAAGACGTTACAGGACAAATAAGGTCTGGGAGCTGCTTCAACTGAGGTCAGATCATCTAGTCCTTCGGGTAGATGTTAAGGAGTTAAAGGGTATAATCCTGTAGGCTGTCAGGCAATAATCCAATTCTTCAGCACCCTGTTATTTATACTGGACAATCAGCTCAAGTCAAAGGTATGGCTCAAAGTAAAACTCTTCCGTTTGTGTTTTCTTCCATTTTTGTAAATTACAGGCTGCATTAGGAAATCTTTGAATTTGACATTCATTTATTTTTAGCCACAATCAGATTTGACTCCAATCCACCATTTTTCCACCGTTTTACCTTCACGGCAACAATGTAAAGGATCATGTTTGCTCTCAGGTATGGGAGTTTAAAGGGTAAAGGCCGGGTTATGTAAAGGTATTTGCGCTTTCAGGTAAATATAACTTTTGAAGATAAAAAATCTCCTGAAGGTCAACATGAGATTCATAATGTTAAAACCAAGAGATTATCTGGTAACAAAAACCAGTCGTTTCGATTGTCCGGTGTCTCCATCACTCATGAATGCAACCTTGTGAAGGATGAAGACACTTTGACCAAAACCTGGTGGGCCTGGGCTGGAATTTGTGGCGTCTCTTTACGTTCCTTCACGGTCACACCACGTGACCACCAGCGGCAACCATGTTGGCAAACCACGTCATGAAGGTCACAGCATGTCTTTAAACCGGCGGCGTCACGCTCGTTTGTGCGGACGGATTACATCATCCCAACAAATGAATAAACAAACAGATCAGAAAAACAATCATCACCGGGAACCTGATAACTGATGCATTCGGAATTACTCTAATTTGGAATTGATATGAATTATTACCGACAGATGCTGGAATTTTAGAAAATATGAATATGTGCAACGAGGATTGTTTAAATGCTTTACCCTTCAAAAACGCCCATCTGACCTTCACACGTGAAGAGATTCGGATTTTGAATATGTTATGCAGGCAGAAACCGATCTGGGGACAGAATGTACTCTTCCACCGGTCACAGCCAAACAAATGGTATAGACGCAAACCAGCCGCGCACACTTCTCTGGGTACACGGGAGACTCACCATCCAGGGGTAACCTATAGGCTGCCCTCCGTGCCAAGGGCCCACACCTCTGCCAGGCTGCTCTGCAGGAAAACATCGCTGCTGTCTGGGCTTTGCGGTGAGGAATGCTGCAGCTTCAGATCGCTGACGGATCTGGTCGAGCCAGAGAAACGTGCGAGGGGGCGGCGCTAACCTGCCCCGCTATTGCGCAATAGAGGTCACGCATGGGGGGGGGGAGGATGGCTCTCCAAGATGTCTCCACCTTTTCATCTGCATGGTGAAATAACGCTTGATCGCTATTCTGGAATACTAGTTTAACATATATATTTAGCCCTGAGCACCTAGTTTCTTTATTCAGTTATTTGCCTAATTTGGTGTACAAATCATGGAATTATTTTTATCTGGCTATACTGCCAAAAAAACATAAATTTGATTATTTACTTGAAAGAGAATGAATATGGAAAAAGTAATGCATTATAAAAACAGACCAGTGTTTTACATTTAACCGCTGGAACATGGAGCAACATTACTTGGACACAATCTCTTTTTGAAATAAGATAAAATACCAACCTGGCAATGTCTTGCATCTTAAATGTTGTAAAATCTAACCACTGTGTTTGTTGAATATGAAGCCATTCATTTTTATTTTGTCCCACAATTATAAGACAGTGGAGATGATTGTGGACTTCAGGAAAGTCACAGCCCCTTTGCCCCCCCTTGCCCTTATGGACTCCCCCATCACCATCACGGACTCCTTCCGCTTCCTGGGCACCACCATCACACGGGACCTTAAGTGGGAGCCAACCATCAGCTCCCTCATCAAGAAGGCCCAGCAAAGGATGTTCTTCCTGCGGAAGCTCAAACTGCCTCCCAGGATGTTGGCGCAGTTTTATACGGCCATCATCGAGTCCATCCTCACCTCCTCCATCACTGTGTGGTTTGCTGGTGCCACCGCCAGGGACAGACTGAGGCTGCAGCGCGTCGTGCGCGCTGCCGAGAAGGTGATCGGCTGCAGGCTCCCATCCATCCAGGACCTGTATATCTCCAGAACCCGGAGGTGTGCAGGTCGGATCACGGCCGACCCTTCCCACCCTGGTCACGGACTGTTTTCCCCCCTCCCCTCAAGCAGGAGACTACGGTCCATTCGGACCAGAACCTCCCGCTACACTAACAGCTTCTTCCCCTCTGCCATCAGGCTGCTGAACACCAAGTGACTTGTCACTTAAGCACCATGTACAGCAGCCAGCCGGACTCATAAACAATACATTACTCCTCATGGACCTGCACTATTTCTTACCACTCACTATTTATGTATATACTGTATATAAGTCTTATTTTATTTTATTTATCTTATTCTAGTGTGGTGTTGATGTCTAGTGTTATGTTGAATGTCGCAGCGGCACACCATGACAAATTCCTAGTTTGTGTAATACTGTGTATCACATGAACAATGGCAATAAACCTTCTTCTGATTCTGATAACAATGGTAGGATGTAAAATACCCAAAGTGAACAATCACACCAAATTCTCCATGCGCTGCAGTAACTCTGCTGCCCTGTTTGGTTTATGAATTATTTACTCATTTATTATACGCTGGCGCAGGAAGAAAAACCTCTGCAATAGAAACATAAATCAGATGCATTTAGAAGTACATGCAGGTTGTAGGTGAACGGCTTTTGAGAGGGCCAAACCTACAGGATGGTGGAATCCTGTTGGCTCATTTAAAACAATGATGTAAAAAAGTGTAAACCACACCAGCACCACTATATTTTCATTTACTAGAACAAAAGACCACAACTGAGCTGACATGATAATTTTATTTTACATTGGAATCAATATTAGAATGAAGAGCAGAAACAAACCGGAGCATCTTGTACACAGGACCTCCTGCAGGGAGCAAGAACAACAAATTCATCTAATTGAACTGAGATGATACCTTTCAGTCACATCTTGCTGTTTTATTTCAAATCCTCTTATACTTTATAGAAGACATTATGTCCTTGTCCATATCAGTGTGGAGCAAATTAATTCAATGTTGTTATTGTAGCTTTGTCTACCCACACTGATTCTACATACCATTGTAGTGGATTATTCTAGGCCATTTCTGATTCTGTATTCATGAACATCTGTGCTGTGCTGCTTGAAAAGCTGCAAAAGACAACCAGAAACACACTCAATTACTAAATGTTGCACAATATCACATGCTGTTGATCTTCATAACCTCATTTTACAATGCAGAAGGGAATCTATTTTGCCTTTGCCAGATGTTTGATGACAGAATAAGAGTTCAGACAGACAGACAGACAGACAGATAGACAGATAGATAGATAGATAGATAGATAGATAGATAGATAGAAAGAAAGAAAGAACACAGTTGGATTGCTGGATGTATAGATTGGGTTAATGTACCAGGCCCCATATAAAAGCAGCCGATCCAAAGGCAAGGCCCACCCGCAACCAGTTGGGATTAGCAGTGTCGGGTTTGGTCCCGGTGAATAGAGATCTGGATGCAGCTGCAAGAGACACAAAACGCTTTCATTTCAGTGGGGGAAATGAGCTCATTGGCATCAACTGCAACACTTGACAGAGTGCACATGAATCGTACACGAGTATTTATAAACGTGGATCATGCTCTGTAATGAACGCAGTACAAACTTATTTGCCTAAGACCATTCACATCCACCGCTGCCCTCATGGATAGTGGCTTGCGTGACCAGCGGCAGACTGTGAAGCTAGGCTAGGCTAGGCTAAGCTAAGCTAAGGTCAGACTTTGAAATAAACATGGCGGTCAAGTCACAATAGCACTACTCCCAAAAGGGGAATATTGTGAACGAACTTCCATCTGTCGTCATCTTACCTCTGTTGTAGACAGAAGCTCTGGATAATAACCGGCTGAATGTCATTTCGCCACACAAACGACCGCCTTGGATGTGTGCGATCGATCACTCTGGTGTTGTCTATACTTCCTGCCAGGAACGGTTTGTTATTGTAGGACCACCGATAAATCGCTCCAATGAAGAAAAATATACCATATTTATCTTCGAAACGTGATTTTCACAATGTTTTTTATACATATTGTTTGCTATTATTAAGGTTGTTCTTTTACGATATCCAAAGTTTGATATTTTGCTGTCTTTCATAGTTATGGTGTACCAAAAAAATTATGTAATAACTACCAACAAACTTTTGTAATCAAAATTAATTATATTCGTTTACTGATCAAGTTTGCTAGTTTTGCTACAAACAAGGTATTGCTACTAAACGGGCCGCTGCGCTATTATTTCTGCGGGTTATTTGTCCTGTTTGGTCCTGTTTGACAGCGTCTGACCCGGAGGGAGAGCACTTCGGCCATTTTGCTCAGAAGGGGGCCTCGGCGTCAACACGTGAGAGAGGAGCCTGAAGAGACTAGAAACAGTCTAGGATCTCTGACTCCAACGGAATTCTATTCATGTGTGAATTAACGCGGGCGTAGAAACCCAGCAAAATGCCCTCAATTACACTACCGCAGAAGGAGAACGCTCTCTTCAAAAGAATATTGGTAGGCTAAATATCTTTGCTAACGTTAGCGTGCTAGCTAATGCTACTTTGCTAAGTAATTGTTAGCCGTTAGTTGTAGCAGCTAGAGCACGTAGCTATGGAGTTGCTGTGACATTTACACAGAGAAATAAACGGAATAATTCCTACTAAAACTGTTATTTACGTCGTTGCTTAGCTGCACATATAACATTCCGAACGTTATCTTTAGCAGAGCAGCACATGAATTGTCGGAGCCCTGCGTTGGCCTTGCAAGACATTTAAAGAGTGCATGACAAACCAGTTGGAAACATGACAGCTGTACAACTTTGGCGAAACAGTTGCAATTAATATTCGACTGACTGTCACCAATATTAAAACATGTTTGATTCCACTTTCAGTATATTTAGGTGATAACTGCGTTAGGTATGTATGTACATTAGCTGAGGGCTATTTAGGACTGTGCAGAATAGTCCTCATGCTTGTGTATAAGATACGAAAGATAGAGAAAGAACATTTTTTCATCATTTGACAGCAGATAACTGATAATCATAGCACTGATTATAAAAATAATAATGAAAACATTTTTTACTGCTAATACTATAGCCAATCCTTACTAGGTAGGTGTCAAACATTCACACAAGGAGTTGGTTAGTGCAATTTCTTCACCTTATTTGAAATATCCATTAAACTGTACTATGAAAGCCATATATTATTCTTTGTTTTGCTCTTGTCCTTCATAACGTGTACTGTCTGATCGGTTCATATGCTTGTGCTGCAACGGAGAGCATCTTTTTGATGTTTGAATAAAATCTGCTTGTATTCAACAGAGATGTTATGAGCACAAGCAGTACAGAAATGGACTGAAGTTCTGCAAACAAATCCTGACTAATCCCAAGTTTGCTGAACATGGAGGTGAGACACAAGACTCTTGACCTGCCTAATCACAAATGGGAGGAAATGGAGCCATAATTGGGTGATATTCTTCACATTGCATGCTTCATTTAGGTGCTTCCATAAGAGAACGTTGACTGAAGTTACTGTCTGAATATCAACAGAGGGAGATTTAAGGAATGGCTTGGGTTTGAGCATTTGTAGCTATTACAATATTAACACCTTAGCATGCCTGACTGCTTATTTTAGCAGTTTCCTATGAACAGTCACATTATTGGTTTTCACAGTGAATTTAGGTTCTGCCACTGTACTATGAAAGGGAACGTTTACAGAAATTGGATTGATAGTGTCTTTATGTTGATGAATTTATGGCAATCACAAAGGGAAATGTACGTAAACTGTATTTAGATTTCTTCATAGCTCTCTTCTTTCCGCTCTCATTGGTGCTCCAGAGACGTTAGCCATGAAGGGTTTAATCCTCAACTGTTTGGGCAAGAAGGAGGAGGCTTATGAGCTGGTGAGAAGAGGCCTCCGCAACGACCTCAAGAGTCACGTCTGTATCCTCCTATCAAGGCACCCAGTTGTCTCGTAGTTGAAGCGAAGGTCACTTTATATAATTGTCCAGTGGCTCGGAGAGTCTCCCACAATGTTCTTTCTATGGGATCTGAAGAATTTTCTATGAATGTTCATCAGAATGTTTTTAAATGGATCTAGTCTTGAAATAATCTTGTTGGTTTTAATCAAGTTAAGGTATCCTGTTTGCTTCCTTAAGTCCTTCATTCTCCCAGGCTGGCATGTATATGGGTTACTGCAGCGATCAGACAAAAAGTACGACGAGGCTATCAAGTGTTACCGCAATGCTCTGAAATGGGACAAAGACAACCTGCACATCTTACGAGATCTCTCCCTCTTGCAAATCCAAATGAGAGACCTGGAGGGCTACAGGGTAGGTTCACTTATTAAAGCTGCCAGGTCCAAATCTGTCATTTATTAAGAGTTTTTCTAAATGAGGGTAAAGTTAAATGTAATGAGCAAGGCCCTATAGTTGCCCACAGCATGTTTGACTGAGGGACAGCTTGCTAAACGGACAGTGATAAACGGACCTCACGTACAGGAAGATTTTAGTGTGACAGCCTTCTGCCTCCTCAGGAGACACGGTACCAGCTGCTGCAGCTGCGCCCAGCACAGCGGGCATCATGGATTGGCTACGCTGTGGCCTATCATCTTTTGGAAGACTTTGAGATGGCTGCCAAGATAGTCGAGGAGTTCCGCAAAACACAACAGGTACACCAGGGGCTGCTGGACTCTGTCTGACACAGAGTTGGGGGGAGGTTGAACGCTTGCTTTGTCGCTGCATCGTTCTTTTCAGAACACAAACATTCGCACATTCTCTGATTCAATATACGGTAATGAGACGGCGTGATTCTTAATATCATTTTGATTCTGAACATGTTTATTTTAAAGGAAAAAAGAGTGAGTGGCAAACTTTACCCTGATGTTTATAGGAGGAGTCGCCCACGTTAACATTTAGCATGACAGTCAAATGTTTTGAGCGTTTTAATTCACTTGCTTGGTAACTATTTATAGAGCAGATTGTAGATATGAACAAGGTTCCACTTTGGGAGCTCTGATTTGGGATTCTGACCCATTATTAGCCTGCAGTTTAGTATCATTTTACGTTGCCTTGCTTTGCTTCATTTCATTGACCACCGAATGAACAGAAATCCACAACGAAGAGTTTGTATCATTAGTTAATGTTGCCTTTCGTTAACTATAATCAGGGTGATGGGACTAGAGCAGCACTCCAAATAATAGACAATTGTGCTGCAATACCTTGAGGCCTGCACTAAAAAGGAATGTCGACTTTCAGCGTGACAGTAACCCAGAGCAAACCTCCGAGCCAACACAGGAAGAGCTTCACCATAACCAGTTCTGGGCAGCAAAAGTCCAGAAAAGCTTTATCATCCTAAATTCTGCCATGTTTTGTGTTGACATATTGCAACTGAATAAGCTTGCAGGGTCCTGGGTTGATGTCAGACTATTAATTTCTCTCTCTTTCCTTTGTGTTTAACACCCTTTATCCTTTTCAATTTTATTCATTTCTATTCAGACATCTCCAGATAAGGTGGACTATGAGTACAGTGAACTGCTGCTATATCAAAACCAAGTTCTACGGGAGGCTGGCCTGTATAAAGAGGCCCTGGACCACCTCAATAGCTACGAGAAACAAATCTGTGACAAACTGGCTGTGGAAGAGACAAGAGGTTTGTAGATTCTTGTTGTGAAACTAGATGCAAACCAGCGTCCACTTTTGTCTCTGTAGAAAATGGTTGCCTGTGACCTTTTTGGGCTAGAATAAGAAGAGTGATTCATTTGGGTTTAATACGTTCGTAGTACAACAAAGAAAGCACATGCATTGAATTGCCTATTGCTTTATCATTTAATAGGCTCTCATCTAATTTTCATCAATAAACATCTCAGAGTTTCTCTGGGCTGAACAGGCCCTCGTTGGATGTGTTATTAATCCAGGTTTGGAGTCACGGCCATACTCCTTGTATTAGTGGTTGTGTGTGTTCTCTCTATTCCATCCCAAAGCTCCTGTGCTTGTCTGGTCTATGATGGCAGCGGCGGCACTGTTGACAAGAGAAGCTGCAGATGACAATCTGCTGTATCAGCACTGGGCCAGACTCTTTGTTGCAAACCAACCGAAAGAAAAACACAGACCCAACCAGAGGGATTGACCTCTGTGCTTGTCTCTTAAAAGTGTTCTGTGCAGAGAGAGTTTCTAAGCTTCTAAATATTTGCAGGAGAGTTATTCCTGAAGCTGGAGAGACCTGAGGAGGCTGCTGTGGTCTACAGGAGACTCCTGGAGAGAAATCCAGAGAACTGGGCCTACTACCACGGCCTGGAAAAAGCTTTGAAACCAAGTAAGTGCTGTGGTCATCTGCATATATACATATATTCTAATTATACTATGGGAACAAAACCATCCCAAAATGTGTTCTTATTTAGTTTTGGTCCATAGGTTGACTGGTGTCTAAATGTTTAATGTCTCTCACCGTCTCCTCGATCTTTGTCTTCCATTTCAGATAGTTCAGAGGAGCGGCTAAAGATTTATGAGGACTCCTGGGTGAAGTTTCCTAAAGGTCTGGTTCCCCGGAGACTGCCTCTTAACTTCCTCACAGGTGAGGACGCCAGAGTGGCCTGAGGGCAGTCACATCACACGTGCATTAGGCGGTTTTGTTGGTCGGGAAGAGCAACTCTTCATCTGAAAGTGGGGTGAACAAGTGCATCATTTATTCTATGTTAAAGAATACTTCAGGATTAAAGATTCCTGATGAAATCTTGAGGCACAGCAGTAAACGTGTCATCATCTACAGTGACATCACGTCTCAGCAACCAGATGATGTCATTGTTAATCACTATACCGGTAAATACTGATCACAAAAGAGAGGTAAATCATGCAAAAATAATGGCACGTCATTGATTAACAGTGAAAGTAGTTACCATAAAAGCCTACTGCGTTCTAAGGATCTTCTCTTTAGATTATCTCAAAGATTAAATCATATCTGATCATAGCTGAGCTTCAGTGAATTTTGAGCATCGCCACTTAAGCTATATTTTCATATTTTCATAATGCTGTATCACCATTCCAATCTTTTTTGTGTGTCTGCACTGGGGTCTTCGGTGACCAGGGGAGAAATTTCATGAATGCCTGGACAAATACCTGAGGATGAATTTCATTAAAGGTTGCCCACCTGTCTTTACCACTCTTAAATCCCTCTACACTGATAAAGAAAAGGTAGGCAGCAAGTCACCCTTTGAAAGGACGCTAACATAACTCTAATTCTCTTACTGGTTTTTTTTTCCATTTAGGTATCAATCATTGAAGAATTAGTTGTTGGTTATGAATCTAATCTGAAAAGCTGTCGAATGTTTAGTGAAAATGGTGAGTATTTCAGCTCGTTGTCCTCGCGTTTGGTCAGAACATTTAACGAGATTTATTTAATGTGTATGTACAGATGATGGGAAGGAAGAGCCCCCCACTACCTTGTTGTGGGTCCAGTATTTCTTAGCGCAGCATTTTGACTTCATCAACCAGCCCAGCCGCGCCTTGGAGTACATTAACTCTGCCATCGACAGCACACCCACACTCATCGAGCTCTTTGCCATAAAGGCTAAGATCTATAAGGTTTAGTATGAGCAGCTTACACTCATGGAAATCATTTAAATGGAAGCGAGCTAATGTCGGATTTTCTTTGTCATGACATTTCCCATATGTGTCTCTCTTCTCGGCAGCACGCAGGGAACATAAAGGAAGCTGCCCGGTGGATGGATGAGGCTCAGGCCCTGGACACTGCTGACCGTTTCATCAACTCTAAGTGTGCCAAGTACATGATGAAAGCCAGCCTTATCAAAGATGCAGAGGAAATGTGCTCCAAGTTCACACGCGTAAGCCAGCTAGAAATATTGATTTCTTATCGCTGGATATTTGAAATGAAACACAGGACCCCAACCACCAATTACCATTCTTGCTTCATAACGTCCATCAAGTCATTATTGAATTATGTTTATGTAATTAATAACTGTTAGATGGATCCAGCAGTTTGCACATCTTCATGATGTGACTGGTTGTTTTTTAGTGGTCCGTATGAATCACTGTGGATCGGTCCAGATTTATTCTGTAGACGGTTTATGTATTTTTTTCATTAATATAAATCGTGTTTATGTTTGATTCTAGGAAGGAACGTCTGCAGTGGAGAACCTGAATGAAATGCAGTGTATGTGGTTCCAGACAGAGTGTGCTCTGTCTTACAAGTCCATGAACAAGTTTGGAGAGGCCCTGAAGAAGTGCCATGAAATTGAAAGGGTAGGAGTCATCAGCTTTTAATCGTCTTTTAGTCATAATTACAGCAGCAATCAATGGCACATGCATTTTTAATGCATAAAACTCTGACCTACATGCAAAGTGCAGAAGTAAGTCAGAAGTTTTGGTGTAGATTGGAAGGTTTTGGCAGGTATTTTCAGCAGATTATTCATCTAACCATCAAGTTGTGCTAATTAATGGAGTCATAAATGTGCTGGGCAGTTGGTATGGTTTTAATTTAACTGATGTCTATCTTTGTTGAGGCAAGCAGTTGTTAGACAGCAATATTTAATGCAATAATCCAACACTATTAATCATAAATTATTTCAGATTACACCGGTTGATGGCCTGCTGTGTAAAATTAGCTGGCTAGCCAGCTGGCATAATATCCTGTTGAGTGTTAGCAGAGGCTCTGCCAAGATCACCAGCCAAAAACACAATGAAGGCTAAAGAAATAGAGGAGACTGTGACTAGGAAGGGAACGGTGTTTGTAGTTGGCATTTGTCTGTATTCACATTGAGATGAGCAAAAATCCAATAAGACTGTAAATCGCCAATTATCAAGTCTATTATTATGATCTAATCTATTAGTCGACACCAAAACGTGCGTGTCGACATGTTGAATGATAATCACGTTTACTTTATGTCCCATTAGCATCAGGATTATCAACACGCCGACCAGTTCATGTTATTATACTGTGAGTCAGTCAGTCAGTGCGATGTCCATGTTGACCCTACTTTATTCCCAGGCGTTAAACCCTGCAACTTATACAGCAGTGCTTCTTATTTAGGTTTTTCCTTCTCACAAACTTCATGAGACCAAAATCAATAAAATTACAGAACAGTTTACAGTGGGCCAATCAAATGCACTCACAGACGCTGACGATCAATTATTTAGATCATTCATTTGAGGCTTTATACGCATAACGCACACCCTCATCGTGGAACACAAAGGAAGAAATTCATTTGATGCAGCTTTTAAGGTAAATGCAATTGATCTGGCAGTAACAGAAGGAAATAGAGCTGGTACATCGTTGGAGACAGCAGCGCCAAAAAGATGAGAAAAGCTTTCAGAGGGGAAAAAAGGCAGATGGCCTGAACTTGAAAACATTCTTGGCGACGGTAAACACACACAGAGCAGAGGACCAAGGGGTTTGCACCAGGCAGATCCGACCGGAAGCCAAAACAATCGCCACCGAAATGGAAATGAGAGATTTGCTGGTGGATCATCACAGTGTCTCAGATTTAGGAGACAAAATAACCTAACCGTCAGGTCACGGATGGCTTTGTGTCAGCAACTCCTTCCTCAAATTCACTCTAGCAAAGATAGCGGAGAATCTGACTAGATCGGCCAGTTAATTTTATATAATATATGTAAAAAAGGGTTTCCCCTTCATCTCCCTTCAGCACTGTCTGTGGTACTGAGGTAGATGCCTGCTGCTTATTATGTAATATGATTAACTACCTTAATTACAGGTGCAGCTTATATTTAGGTGCACCGTATACACCAGAAATGACGGTAATCCAAACAACAGTTAAAAGAATACCGTAATAGTTAGTTGCAGCCCTACTTCATAATGATGCACAGCTAAAGTCCTGGTCTTCAGCAGTGCAGATTTAAATCTCTAGTCCACACCTCTTCCTGTACATCTCAGTTGTTTCTCTTTTACCCCTCCTCTTCATCACTAGCACTTTGTGGAGATCACAGATGACCAGTTTGACTTCCACACCTACTGCATGAGAAAGATGACGCTGCGTTCATACGTGGACCTGCTGAAGCTTGAGGATGTCCTACGACAGCATCCCTTTTACTACAAAGCTGCTCGAACCGCCATCCAGATCTATCTGACCTTGTACGACAAGCCTCTGACTGACAACAACAAGCAAAGCCAAGCAGATACGGGTGTGTGTGTGTGTGGATTTTTTATTTTTAAATGCATTGCAAGTTGCCTTTTGGAGCTCTCACTGATAAGATTGTACTGCTTAAATAAGCCGTGAAATTCCCTTCAAACTGAGAATTTCACATTCAGGTATATCGATTAGGAGACTTCAGAGCATAAACCAAGCAAGTTGTTGAAATGTGCAAGATTGGATATGCTGTTGAATTTAAAAAGGCAGAAAAATAATAGTTTTCCTGGTGGACCCTGTTCACTGGGCCTAAGTGAACTCTAGAAAGAGAGTAGGATGTTTTGGATACATCATGTTGGAATTCAAACACTGCGGCATTTCCATTTCCAAATGATTATCAGCTTATCGAAACACAGTAAAGTCAAATTCTAAATGAAGCGCTTAGTTGTATTCAAAGCAAGCATTAATGTTCTGTTCTTTTCTGCAGAGAATCTGACTGATAAAGAGCTAAAGAAACTGCGCAACAAGCAACGGCGAGCCCAGAAGAAGGCCCAACTTGAAGAGGAGAAGAAGAATGCAGAGAAGGAAAAACAACTAAAAAACCAGAAGAAGAAGAAGGAGGAAGATGACGAAGAGATTGGTGGGCCCAAAGAAGAGCTAATACCTGACAAATTAGCCAAGGTTAGGCCTTGCTGCCTTCTTTATGTGCAGTGTTTTCTGACAATCATGTGTTAATCATGTGTTAACCTCTATTTAAGCCTGAGAATCCTCTGGAGGAGGCAGTGAAGTTCTTGATCCCCCTGAAGAACCTGGTGCGCAACAAGATTGAGACCCACCTGTTGGCCTTTGAGATTTATTTTAGGAAAGGTTCGAGACTTCCTTCTGTTAAAAAATTCCTTTCTGTATATTTTAAATGCATAATTTTTGGGGTCTTCTGCAGAAAAATACCTGTTGATGCTGCAGTCGATAAAGAGGGCCGTTGCCATAGAGCCTTCCAACCCATGGCTGCACCAGTGTCTGGTGCGTTTCTTCAAGCGAGGTGAGCCACAGCCAGCTCCTCCTACATGATTGATATTCTCTACACGTTCATCACAGTTTCTAGATTTCTGTTAGCTGCCGCGCTTTCATGTGTGTTCATCTTTCAGTGAGTGAGAGTGCAGACCTGGCAGATGCAGTGAGGACAGTTTTGAAGCAGGAAATCTCCAGACTTTTTGGGGAGAGTAACCCTCAGAGCTACAACAAGAACTTCCTGAGCCAACACTCCAACTCCATCCCACACCGACTGGCTGGTAAATACACACCCCTGGAAAGTTGTATATTGTTGTTCAGAAGTAACTGAGAATTGTTACAGGTAAACTCCAAAATCCATATCACTTCAATGAAAATCTAATTTATTGCAATTAAATTTTAGTCAACTTGCGAGTAGTCTTTTGACGTAATTAATAAATATTTTTCCTGTCTTTTATGCGTTATTATTCTAAAGCTACATGCATTGCAATAGATTGAGGTTAGTAATATAATAATCTTCATTAGGACTTTCTAGCATTTATTTTATGCTCAGAGGCTGCTGCTGCACGTCTGATATTGTCATCATGGACCTCCATTTCACATTCTGTGGATCTGTATTCAATAGAAGTTCATTTTGAATTGATTGATTTTAAACATATAAGAATCGCCTCTGACCTCTGTGAATGTAATCTAATTCCATTTTCCCTCTAACATGCGAGGGACTTTCAGACCAACAAAGATGTCACATGAAACTGTCCTTGCTTGTGTTTTGAGTGTTGGAATGACATGAAACTGGCTGCTCTGTCTTTGCAGCTGCTAAGATGATGGTGTACCTGGAGCCTTCCTCTGATAAGATGGCTTTTGAGATAGCTACAGCTCTAGATGAATCCCTGTCTGGGAGAAGCATCCAGGTTTGTGGTCACAGCATCCTCACAGCATCCTCTTTGACTCGGGCTGACTGTCTGTGTGCACACGCTGCAGGTCTGTACCGAGGTGTTGGAGGCTTTGCGGGAAGGGCACCTTGGCGACGATCAGCAGAAGGCTGCCGAGGCTTACCGAGTCACCTGTCATAAGATCTTCCCCTACAGCCTGTCATTCTTGCCCCCTGGTTACCAAGACAACACCTCTGCAGTCAGTGCCAACGGTGACATGTTCACAGGAGAGCACAATGACTTGGCAAATGAAATGTGATCTCTTAGAACATCATCGGGGCCTTAGTTCACCAACCTACCCGCTTCCCCCAGTCCTTGGGCTATGGCTGCTGTGAGTTGCCCCCACATTGCACTGATCTGGATGGATGGATGGATGGAATGAGCACCGGACAGACAGCAAACAGAGCTGGCACAAGGAGAAGGATGCATTTCTTTTTTAAAACGGTGAAAAAGGTCCTGTCCACATCTGTAATTACAAGAACTGATACGTGTGGTGTGACGGAGAAGAGGACTCGGAGAAAAGTGGACGCGACGATTGGCTGGACAGGAGGGCAACGGAAACACGGTGTAGATTTTCTGCAACGCCCGTGTTTTCACGGCCGTCCTCCCTGAACACGCATCCGCTTCTCACCTTTTTAAAAGTAATTTATATATTACAAACTGACAAATGGATTAATAAAAATCATATTTGCAAAACCAAACACTGATTTTGCTGGTGATGTTCCCAATTTTATGTAGAATATGAGCACCTGGTTGTCCACGTGATGAGCATATCGGGTGGCGAGCTCTTCTTCCATAGCAGAAGTATCTTCCTTCCCCTTCTGTTTTTATTGTTTTCTTTTTTAACAAGAAATTATGGTTATTTTTTAATGAGAACTTGTGAAGAATCCTTACATCATGTTAAAGTGAAAATACATTTTAAAAGTCAGTTATTCTAAAATGTTAAATTTGAGTTAGCATAAATATCTTGGTGCTGTTTGAACAAATTACCCAAAGAGCAAAGATGAAGTTGGATACGTATGTATTTATTTATGAACATCACGTTCTCCAAACATTGATGTTGGTGGGAAATGGCCACTCGCAGTCGTGTTTCCACAACTGTTTCAGCAACGCTGGGATGCTCACCTGAACAACCAGTGTGTTGAAATGACAAACCAATGGTTCTAAAGACCTTCACAGTCTGGCCCGCTCCAGGTCCAGATCTTCCATTTGTCCACAGCGCTGAGAACTGAGGAAGGTGTGATCTTCACTCAAGTAAGTCGTGATGAACTCTGGGAAATCTCTCTTGTAGACCACCTCCAGGAACATGTCTGCAGCTGTGTGGAGCACCTGTTTGGCCCTGGAGCAGAGTGATGCTGGCATGTTCATGGAAGAATTCCAATGCATTTCATTTTGAATTGGAAGGTAAAAAATTTGTTGATTAAATTTTTTTAAAAAAATGTATAGAAGCCAATTTACATTTGAAATGAATTTAAATAAAAAGAAAAGCTTTATTATTTCATGGGCTACTATTTTCACACTGGTATCTTGTGTATCTTTGTAAAAATTTGCACACTTTTTGCACGTAAACATACTGTATGTACAAAATAACTAGGCAAAAATGTTCTCAACAGCAGCTATTTAGATTTAAACTTCCAAACTTTCAGAATTGTATTTTTTAAATAAAACCATTAACAAAAATAAACCAAGATGGCTTTTTTTTTTTAACTAAAATGAATATATGAAATTCAAAAATTACATATTTAAAGTCATTTAACTGTTAAAACTTCAATATTCAATTTTCTTAAATACACATAATGGAAGTCTGTGTGTGTGTGTGTGTGTGTGTGTGTGTGTGTGTGTGTGTGTGTGTGTGTGTGTGTGTCTTCTCACCTGGCTGAGTGACAGACCGGCCTCAGCTCCACCATGACCTCCATGGTGAGGTCATTCACCAGCCTCCTGCTGACCACCCGGTGATCCTCCTCCAGTCGAGTCTGATGTCGAACCCACTGCCACACCTGAAATCACCGGGGATGATTCCAGCTGTGTGTTCCAACGATCTTCTCAGTGTGTAACTCCAGGATTAATGCCAATCTTAACTCCACCTCAGTGCATGTTGTATTTCAGGGTTATGTTTTGCATTCAGCAGTTTTCCCATTGAAAACGCAAAATCGGTCGTTAAATCAGGTGGTGAACATGGCACCATGCCTCCAATGAAGTGTCCAGGCCCAGTCTACACTGATATGGGTTCTAGTCCCATTGTTGTAGCGGTGATCTGTAGTGAATCCAGGTCTTGACCTACCTGAGATCTGGAAATCTCTGCTGTGGCTGAATCTTCCACCTGGCCTTTGTAGAAAAAGTGTCCATGACCTGGGAAACAAAGCCAGGCTTGACCGTTTTTATTTTCTGCTCTCAAAGTTAAGAAGATTAAGTACGCGTGCACAGTTGCACACCTGATAACCAGGCATTGATAAAAAGGACACCGACTGCAATGTTGTGCTTCAGGCCATGAAGAGTTACTCCACCCTAGAGATGAGGGACAAGCAGGAATTGAATGTTTAATGTACAAAAATCCATGTTAACGTCCGGTTGACAGTGACCGACCGAAGGCATGGACAGAAGGTCATCGGCTGTTATCGTGACATCACACCGAAGCTGGTTGAGCTGGTTGTCTCCTTGAGAGTGGAGTCTGAAGAGCTACATGTAAAGAGATGACGTGACTGTTTCGGCCGCTCTGTGCTGTAATAATGTGCACAACTCAATCCAGTGCTTACTTTCTGCATGGGCTCAATCAGGTTCAGGTCATACACCATGAAACCGTCCACGCCGGCCTTGATCTCCAGCAGCTTCAGCCTGCCATCAGAAAAAAACGCAATAATAAGAGTCCAACTTTAAAATCTATCAATGAGTCATGAGAATGATCAGAACTATGATTTATCTGTTTTTACTTCTTCCCAAACGTAAAATCAGTCTTTCAGTCTGCTGGGTAAATGCTGCTCTGACCTTGTGACGGTGCTCAACACTCTTCTGTAGGAGTCAGAATGTGTGTTCTGGGGCAGCAGTAGAGCGGCCATGCCTCCCGTGGCCAACGCACCCCTGCGATGACATGTCTGAACCAAGAGGTCCATGTAGCTGCGCAGAAAACGCTTCTCCATGTTGACATATTTGCTGCGGTCAGGCAGCAAGAAGTCTCGTCTGTGACCTGAAAGACAAAAAGCAGGTCATAAATGTTTTCCATTTAGCCCCCATTTTTGTATTCTTTTGCTCAGCTCTTGCGGAGCAGCACTTACCAAACTTGTTCACAAAAGAGGCAGAGTAATCCCAGATGCCACAGTTGAGTCCTGCTGAATGTTCCCGCAGCTCATAGAGAATCTCCTCCATCTCAAAAGCGGCTAAAACATTTTCAATCAGCACTGTTGCTTTGATACATCCCAGCGGCAGGCCCAGCTAACCACGCAAATCCGTCAAGGAGTCAACCGAGAGAAGAGGAAGAGGAACTGCAACTTTTAAACTGGCTTCAGCAAAAGATGGATGTAACACAAATACTGGAGACTATCACAGTTGCTTCATATCAGAGCAGAGCTGTTGTGTCTACAGACCTTTTGTTGTGTCCACACAAATATCTTATTCCACAGTCTGGCCTCCAGGATACTCTCAACCTGCTCATTGAGAAAAGAGCATTTTAAATGGATTGTTCGACGGACAGTGAGGGAGGAGAGAGAGCAAGGGAGGAAACGTTACTTTTGACAGGTAGAAAAAAGGGCCGCTCTCGTTTTCTAACAAGATCTTCCCACAGTGAAACATAAGAAGTCCAAAGTCAAAAAGAGGACCAGGAACCTTCTTTCCCTCCACCTGAAACATGGAACAAAAGGCTTCAAGGTTAGCTGACACGCTTCTGATAGACCTTATACTACTGTCTGTCCGTCCGTTTTAGACTACCATCATGTTGTTTTCAACCATGTTCCAGGCACGAGGACGGAGCATCAGCACTGGGCCCTGAGATATATGTGGAACATCTGTTGTGAGACATTCATATTAGTTACTTCAAACATCTAAAGGAAGTCCTTAATGGCACTGCAGCAGGTATGAAGTGCAGAATAAAGTTCTTACTGGGCAGCTGGTTCAGAACTGCCTTCAGCACATTATGAATTCCTTTAATCTGGTTGTGATATGTTGGACAGTTCCCATCATCAAAGTCCACCTGGGAATAAGTCCAGAGGATTTTATCATATATGCACAAAAGCTACTATCTATCAGAATCAGTGTCATGTTAAGTGTTTATGGAACAATCATCATCATCAGAGAGTGAGTCTATACAGTAGTCCAGAAGTGTCACTACCTGTATGCCTTCTGCTGGGGTCTGAAGAGCTTTAATGAAGCGCTCTGTGTCACAGGGAGCCAGATCCCCGATATCTACATGCCTTCTCTGGAGCCGTGGGGGGACGGGTTTCACCCTCCAGTCGGGGTCGCTCCTGATATGGGCGCTACTCTCCAGAAAATCAGGCAGCTCACCTGACAGGTCGATGTGGGCCTTTCTGGACACTCGTTGCCGCAGGACCTGAGCAGGATATAACAGGATTATATAACAGGATCCAATAAAAGGTTTTCTTTATAAATAGATATATTTTCTCACCTGATCAACCTCCTTGTCAAATGTGGAGACCAGTTCATATAGGAATTGGAGAGAGTCAGAGGTGAAAAGTGCCTCATACTCAGCTGTCAGGTCTGATGGAGGAGGAGACAGCTCCATGGCAACCAAGCCTTTATCAAGGTTAACCTGATTAGACAGACAGACAGACAGATAGATAGATAGATAGACAGATAGACAGATAGATAGATAGATAGACAGATAGACAGATAGATAGATAGATAGACAGATAGACAGATAGACAGATAGATAGACAGATAGATAGACAGATAGATTACTTTATTTCAAACATCTAAAAAGCAACATAATCAAACTAATAATACACAATGGTCAGACATAAACAATATTAAATATGAAATTAAAAAACTACATAAAGTTCAGCGTGAACAGGAAATGACACATTCAGCACATCTGTTTCACATCAGCTTGGTGAATAGTGAACTCCTTTACTTGAGTAAAATCTGGAGTGCTTTTGAGACTTCCACCACAGATTTTCTAATGGTGTACTTTTACTTCATTGATGTGAGAACTGTTGTGTGACTGTGGTTCAAAATCAGTGGAAGTGTCATTCGTTGCAAAAAATACCTTGGTAGACTTGGTGGACAGAGGAACTAAATATTTTCTAGAAATTCAAAGAAATCAGAGATTTGTTTGATTTCAGATGTGCTACTGACACTTTTTTCCCCACATGGTCCACTGCTTAGTCCTGTACTGTTTTCACCACATATATACTTATATATCATGTAGCATTTGCACCCTAACAATTATATTAAGACTAAAAGAATTGTAGGAATTGTCTGCTTTAGATCCATCCCAAATAAGCATAAATAGCTTCTGAGTATTGTTCAAACCAGCTTCCAGAAAGCTGTCGAGGCAAAGAAGTATTTTAAGCACTACAGGTTGTTCAAAGTCATTTGAGCTTTTCCACCTTCTTGTCTTCCTGTCACCTATGGCAAACTTTCTTTACAGTTTGTAAGTCATTTCAGCAGAAAGCTAAAGTATAACGATGATACTCACAGAGATGATGACAAGTGCTCATTGGACCATAATGAACTTTGGTTCTAGGTTCTTGCATGTCATGTAGAACAAATGTTTGTGAGTCTAAAGTCCAATTGTTTCTGTTCTGGACACGAGTCATTAGCAATGTCAATGAATACCATTGTTCCCCAATCAGCAGCCATATTGTCACATTTAGAGTTATTTCATTCTGTACAGTATATGCTTTTTAGTAGGATACGCATATACTGCACAGAATGAAATAACCCTAAATGTGACAATATGCATGGAGAAGTCTGCTGTAATACCTAACTTTAAGGGTTTATTTTTAAAACTGTCTACCTGTTGCTCTTATTCTTAAACAGAAGAAGCTAAAAGCTGACTGATTTTTCATATGAGTTTGTTTTGAAATTAAAGTCTTTTGCTGAGAACTTTGCTTTTGAATATAAGGAAATTACAATAAATACTGATATTATTGACTGATTAACAAACAGCGGCAACTAAAACTTGACTGAACTGCAATTTGAAAATAGTTAAAAAATAGAGAGGTGAGCTCCAACTAAAGAAAGAATCCTACATAATTTCAGCGATGTATGTATATTCTGTATATTACAGGACCGGACAGCAGGTGGCAGTGTCGGGCTCTGTCGTTGCTTTTAGCCAGGCTGAACGATAGAAGAAGAAAGGAAGATCACCATAGCAACAGTCCAACAAAGATGGCGGCTAAATTCAGGACCAGGGTACCTTGGTTTTCTTTGAACTGCTTTAGTTCATTCGTTTATATACTCGTATTTACTCTCACAGATTCATTAGAAGATGCACCGTCCCTTATGTCGAACGTGACACTGTTTGGTGATTCGAACGTAACTACTAACGACACGGATGATTATGCGGAACCTGCGTCCACAACACCACCACCGGACTACAGCAGTACTCTACAACCGAGTCTGAGCTCCGGACCGCTGCCTCTGTCCGCTCGCCTGCCTGCACCAGCCACTAATGGTAAAACCTCTTAAACACCTAAAGTGTTAAAAAAATGGCAACTTTTTGATTCTAAAAAAATGGCACATTTAACTGAAGATATCATGACACATTTATTCTGCTCCCTTTCGTCTTTTATCCCCATTTTTAGTACAGAATAGACTATATTTTAGTACTTCTTGAAGCCCAGACTGCGTGTTTCTTTCAGTTGCTGACATCTGTCCTTGTGATGAGCAGAGAGACGTGTGTGACAGCAACTGCTGCTGTGACACAGCCTGTGGCGACCACGTTGCCTTGTTCACCGGCTGCTCGGTCACCTCTGTTGGGTAAGACCCAATAATCGCCAACTGATTATTTAATCACCCCAAGTTTTTTAAAAAAAGCATCCTTTTTGATTTGCACATGTACCTATTTCTTAGTGGCAACAAGCAGTTGTGCGGTCGGGAGGTTGCATCGTACTCTTTAGCCAGCACAATAGATGGATATTCCACACTCCAGTCCTCCGTCCAGAGGGAGAGTCACACTGGTGTCTTCTGCATTCAGTCGCAGAATGGTGAGTTGTTTACAAGTGAAACATCATTTATCACGTGGTTATTTGCAGTTTACCTTTGTGAAGCGATAACTAAGTCCATCCCTTTAGATTGTGTTCTCTGTCATAATATAGTCCAGCCTGAAGCTCCCTCTGTGGCCAGTTTGCTATGATGTTATATAGGGTAAAGTGTTTCACATAGAGTTGACATTAATGTTTTTTTTTGTTATTGTAGTCAAGATATTTGATAAGTTAGTATCCACATTTGGTTAAAAATCTTCAGTGTGTTTTGCTTTTAGGTTTTAGAGACTGTATGTGTGTATATGCAGCATGCGTGCTTATATTTCAGAATCTGATCCATCATTAAGAGGTGAATAAATGTTAACATTAGCTGTTAATACTTTGTGGCTGACTTGAACTTAACGTTCACGTGTTTTATGTGAGAAAACACGTGCTCGTCATCCCTCTTCTCGGACTCTGATCGGCTGACTCTTCGCTCTGTCCAGGTGTCGATGGCTTATCGCACCCGTCTCCTGCTCTTCCTACTGACGACAACTTTGACTCACTCTTTCAACAGTCTACCAGATTTATTTTCAGCTCAGAAGAAAATGGTGGTCAGGTGTCCACTTCAGAGGACCCAGCCTTTTCTGGATATCGGGTGTGTCTTTATGTTAAAGAAGTAATTATTAGATTTATTATTATTGTGGAGTATTTCAAAATATCCGCTGTACGAGTGCCTTCAGATGGGGTATATTCACATTCTGCTGAGGAGTGTGGCGTTGGACGAACCTAGATTATGTTGAATTTTTACAGCCAGGAGAAAACAAAAGAACAATAAATGCCAAATTAGCAATGCCTGTTAGTGTCATTATGGTGTTCATTTAGAATATAATGTCCTCACAATTTGTTTTGGTGTCTGTTTCCTTTAGTAATTGTGTTCAATCTGTGCTCATGGCTTTTCTTTTCAGTATGGGGATGTGCTGGGGACCAGAGAAGAGAGTGGAGAGAGAGGGCGGCTCTGGCTGCCAGCTCCCAGTGTGAGTGCGCGCTGTGTGGATACGAACCCTGCAGGTAACTGGGGTTCATTGTATAAAGGAACTCGACAAGGATGTCTTGTATATGTATGCTTTCACTAACTGTAACTGGGTCCTGACAGCAGTAATTTCAGTAGGGAAATCCAGATTTTTATGACCGGCTGTGGAACAAGATGAGCGAGATATACGCGCGCGCGCGTGTGTGTATGTGATATATTTGGGTTTATGATGTATCTGTCTGTTGCTCTTCTCTTTCTGTCCTTCCCTCTTGCTCCATCTCCCCTTCTCCTCATCTGGCCATCAGCAGGAGGGTCACATATTTGTAGTTACTTTTGCTTGTCATTGTCTCCAAAGCATTCCTAATGGATCAGAGCAGTCGGTGTACCCGGCCTGTGGTCCTGGAGAGCGACTGCAGCACTCTGCCGACCCTCAACATGGACTCCTACACCAGTATTCAAGTGTTAGCTGTGAGTCCTGCATCTGCACTGGAAAAGCTCCAACATTGGCTCCTAATATTCAGTAAATTAATCAAGTCTTTTCCACTCAATAGGGGAAGAATGACAATGCATCAGTAAGTAAGATTTCCCTATCTACGTGTTGAAACTGTCCTTTTGTTTAAACAAACAGTGGCAGACTTGTTGGTTTTGGCAACACGGTAATTAGGACTATTGTCAGGCTCATCGTTTGCAAGGTATGAAAGTATCTGCTGCATTTAGTTTGCCAGCCGTGGTTAATGAATCAATCTGTCTCTTTTAATGTTCCATTTCATACATCTATGCTAGAGGTAGTTTGGGTGTAATAGCAGATGGTGTCAACGGTAAATGTCATGTTTTTAATGTTTGCTGGAGGTTGTTCCAATGGAGATAAGCTCAATCATCCTCCAGTCTGTGGAAGGGACTCAGACCGAACTCATGATGACAGCTGGAAAAGATCTCCGCCCTGTCCTCCTGAATCCGTCACTATGTGCTAATGTGGTGCTCAAGGTGAGAACCTCAATAAAATCCCTCAATATGTGGTATTATTTTAGTTTTCAGGCCAGTGCGCTTTCAGTTTTATTATATCCTCATTAACTGAAACAGACAAGATGACACAAATACAAATTGTTCTTTTGTCTTTTTAGGTTGCCTACCTGATGAAATACACCCCAGCTGGGGAAATAGTGAGCGTGGCGCTGTCTCTAGTGATCGGATTTGTCCATGAAACAGCTCTGCCTTTGCAACAGGAGTTTCAGATTGCATTTGTCCAGGTAAGTACAAACAGAGCTACACATACACAACTTGGTTTGGTCATGTGACTCTGTGTTGACATGTTTACACAAACTCATAACTTCTCTTTACAAAACCTTTGCATTGTTGAACTCAACATTCTGTTTATGAACTTGACAGGAGTTGTGTATCTCTGTTTGACTCTTTAAGGATGAGGATGAGGCGACTGTTCACTACAGTGGAAATCCAGGATATGTGATTGGACTTCCTCTTGTCTCAGGAACCAGAACCGCCGAATATCCATATGCACATTAATTTTTAGCTCAGATATTAGGAGGAATTGTGATGTAAAGGATTCTTGCTTCTGCCGTGTGTTGATGCTTGTCCTTAACAATCGTCTTCACTGGGATTGTTAGAAGTCTCAATCCCAGAGACACCTTGTCTGTGCTCTCCAGTAGTGAGAACCAGGATTGTCTCCAGGACCCACATCAGCGTTCACCCATCCTGTTCGGTGTTGACTTTGTGTCTGGCTGCTCCTTACGGTGAGACCTGCTCACACTCTCATTTCTCTCTAGATGCTGTTTCCTTTGTATCTCTTTTGTCTCTGCAGAATGGAGGAAGTTGCCAACTGCTCCCTGGTCTCACAAACTATGTTAAGTGTTCTGAGAGGTTCAAACTATCCCCAGTATGTAGCTTCCTTTGGAAACTCCCCGTTAGAGAATCCTTTTGACTGGCTGCCTGTCACGAGCAACTTCAATCCCGGGGTAAGAAAGACCTTATGTCCTCAAAATATCTACTTTCTTTCAATTTCGGCATCAGTTTCTTGCAAAAAAATATAACCATGACACTTGGATTTTTTTAAATCTAAAAATCAAAGTGCACACACCTTGGTGGGTGTTAATACCAATAATTTGAGACCATAATCAAGCACAATAGAGACATTTATGTGTTTTTGCATGAGCAGAACACAAGAAAGCTTTCCAGACACACCAAAATACTCATTTTACTTTTGTAAAATAAAAATGTTCATTGTATCAACAAAAAAAGTGATAAACATTAAAATATAGTTCAAACATACATTCATTTGAAATAATCAACAGCCATAATTTACCAGTTTGTTCACGATTGACAGGAAACACAGAGCTGCAGCATCCCAGTATCATTTCAATTAGAAATCCAGTGGACCAATTATGGGTCCCTGGTGAACCCCCAGGCTCAGCTTGTAAGCATCAAGGAAGTGATACAAACCAACAAGAGCAGTTTGGTAAGACAGATTCCACAGATTGTAGCAGACAATGTGCAGCTTTGGCGTGATGACTGATGTCCCGTGGCGCGTTTCTTAGGCCTCGTTATCAGGAGGCAGCAACATCCTGCCCATCACCAGCTCGGTGTCTTTTGTAGCCGTCGGCGCTGCCGCTTCTCCTGGTTACAGAGCGATGCCCACCATCAACGCCAAACTGCCTGCTGACTTCTTCTTTCCTTTTGTCTAAACACTGTTCTTGTTACCAGTTACTGTATATAATGTGCATATTGTATATAAGATTTTTGTGTGACTCTTTTTTCATGGAATGTTGAATTAAAAAGACATTATTTTTTCACACCCTGAGCATTTTCACATTATTATACAGATGCAAATTCACTGATGCACAAGTTATCATTCTGTGGAGTTATTATACAAGCACTTATGTGACATGATTATCTAAAAGTACAACAAAAATCTCATGATGAAGGCGGTATACTGGAGCTGGGAGGACTCGCTCCCTAGCAAGGAGCTAGAATTCTATGCTATGCTTCTTGAGGAGGGCTTGAAGCCTCTGCTTCTCTTGTTCCTGTAAAAGATGAGGTGTAAAAAATATTAGTCTGCATTCATAGCGGAAATAACTACACGAGTGATGAGGACACCTAAAGGTTAACACATGTTTGAGCACATTCTTTCAACACCCAGTCAGACATTAGCTACATAAAGCACAATCCACGATCGTCAAACAGTTTTTATTTCTTGATTTCATCGTAGCGAGCTTTAGCTTTTGCTAATGTAATGGTAAAGTCTTCATTTTCTGTGCAAGGACTCACCAACTTGTCGGCGAGTTCCTGAAGCTCTGTGACTCTCTGAACCAGGTGGTCGTAACTTTCCTTTAGTTTGTGCAGCTTCTGTTGTTCTCTTGTCTTCACGGACACCAGGATACCTGCAGTGGCCCAAATTAGGATGGTAATTGGAAAAAAGTCCATTAAAAATGTCACAGCTTTCTTTTCTCACTCAAAATGATCATTTACTGAACTAAGTAAATCTTAGGAGTGCCTTATAATGCCCTTTTCAGGCATGGCTCATTTGAGGTGGAATAACAGATGCTGCTGGGCAACATTCCAAGAGGCCATGGCCAGATTCTGGTCAGTCACATTGACTGAAACTTTCATTTAAATGTTCACCAGATGGGTGCTGCTTTTCCACAAATCTATCACTATTATCATCCTCCTGACAATTCAACTTGTTACATAGTTCTCATGTTCAACACCCCAGTGACAGTGATTAGAAACAAACACCATGGCCTGGGACAGTAGGCAGATGTCCAGATTATATGAATAAAAGCTTTTTAAAACTATTTTTGTATCTCTTCAAAAGGGGATGTTGAACAGTTGAAAACAAATCTTCAAGCTAGCGTCACGTTGCTGAAGAAATGGCTCTGTTTGGATGTAATCAATTCAGTCAAAAGATATTTTAAATCCATGTAATATATGAAATGATGGCGCCAAGTGAATTTGCCTGCTTTATGGGCTCCGCATGCATCCAAGCTGGGTCATTTCATACCTGGGAAAGTATTATTGGCAGAATGTACAACTGAGCAGCACAAAAAAACCCAACTAGAATTGTATTTTTTTACTGTTTTAAAGTGGCTCACAGGTGAGTGTTACTGACCATTGATGATTCTTGCCACCCTCCACAGTCTGAGCAGGATGAGAAGACCTATCCCATCAAATGCGTCTTCACGGAAGATGAAAGCAACATCCAGCACGAAGGAAACGACCACCACCAAACCATCAAATACCTCGAACTTGTGATCGAAAAACTCCTTGCGGAAAGCAAAAAGCTTTCCAACCAGTTCCACCACGAAAAACGTCACAAGAGCCAAGCTCAGGTAATGAAACACCTGCAACAAAGTGTCGTTAAAGTGGCAGGATGATAAACTCAGAGGGTGTTTGGAGTGAACGGACAAATCTGTGTCTCACCTCAGGAATCACATTGCCATGATCCAGCTTTATAATAGACAGATCAAGGAGCAGCTCCACGAGAACAAAGATGGCATCCAAGATCACCAAACACACCACCAAAACCTGGAAGCAATGTCACACAATCAGGAGGAGGAAACTCTTGGTCTGATTGGTCAATCAAGGAAGCTAGTGTCTGCGCTCTGGTGGAGGATTTTCACACTCACTAATTTACATCAGTCTGTGATGTTGCTGCAGCAGCTTCCTTTTTACATACAAACTTCTCTTTTATTGCTTTTAACCTCTTTCCAAACGATAGAGCTGACACCTCTTCTAGGGTGGTCTATGGTGACTGGATTTTAGGTTATCCTCAACCATCTGTAGCTTCTGCTAACCTGTGTTTTGGTGTTTTGGATTGGATTTTTTTTTAAAAGAAAGAGCTCTTACACTGAGAGACCTCTTACAACTCAAAAGATGTCTGAGCAATATAAGAGGGAGATCATGTTGGTATACCTGGAAGCGATCAGAGCAATAGAGCCATTTTAGAGATTCCCTGAAGGTTCGTGCCGTTGAGTATTGGCCAGTTGCGGAACTCAGCTCCTCGCTGTTCACATGCAGCTCTTCCTCCTCCAGTTGGGCTGGCTGCTCATCACCCACTGTCGTAAAAAACCTCAGGTATTGGGCCATGATGAAGACCTCTGAGATACGAGTGGCCCCACCACAGCGAGGCAGCTCCTGAAAACCATGTTGATATGGATTTCATATTTGTCGTGCTGTATATTTAGTATTTTAAACATTTTTTATATTGAAATGATCCATTAAAATCTATGACAACATCCTACCACAACAGTTGTGTTGCCAAAGACCCACAACAAAGCTTACAAAGAATCCTGCATGAATAACTTGCACATATATTGATGTTTTGTCATATAAGTAATTGTTGAACTAGATGATGTGTAATGACACCCTGACATTGCTTTTAAATATCATGCGACTTGATTCAGGCATGACAATAAAACCATGATATTTTTTTTCACACAGTGAGAAACAAGTGATCAGTGATGCATCTTAAGCAGGAACACTTCCTGATTCTCAGGTACAGCTCGACTTCTATAGAAAGTAAAGCTCCAAAATTGTCGATTATTATTGTTGATAGCAGGAGAAGGAGTCAAAGGTTGAAATTAGAAGAGGACTATTGCCATAAGTGATAAATTAGCAACAATACTGTATTTACTTAAGACCCCAGTAATCTGGCTCAGAATGATGCAAAGGTAAATAATTGGATTTTGAATTGTAATACTTCTTTTTTAAAATGTCTTTACCTTCCAGTCTTTTGGGGTTTTTCAGTGTATACCTCCTTTGGTTAAAGTAGGTCTGTGCAATTTGGATATTTGTACACGACTGTTGTAAATCCGAAGAATGAAAAATGTTGGACTGCAGTTAAGATTTCTCTCTCTCTCTCAATCTAGAACATCCGGGGCACCATCAGCTGGCCAGATTTCACCAGCTTCCTTCTTCTTTTTAAAGTTTTGCATAGCAAACTAAAAAAAGCAAACTGGGGAGGGGAGCAGGGAGCCCCCATCCCAATATAAGAACAGCAAAACGGCAAAGTAAACCTCAGCAGTAGAGAAAACACACAAAAGTCGAATTATACACATGTTCAACAACAAAAACGATCTCCAAATTAAAAGATAGAAAAGACTGAAAGTCGAGAAATGATCTAAATTAAGATTATGAAAGCATGGCTTCGTTTTCCAGTTAGGAGGGCAGGGTGCTGCAGAACCTCGTGATGAAAACATCCGCCAAGCTTGGTTCGTTTTTGCAAAGCAAGCAATTTTTTTATGGCCGAGTTGAGCTTCACAAGAGAAAATCATTGACTTCTGCAGCCGCTGCGCACCAGCGCGGGGGGACTTACCTCCGCTCTGAGCGATGTCGTGGAGACTTTCTGGAGACCCAAGAAGTTAACACAGCAAAGAAAAATGATAAAATTAAAAAACTCCGCCTTCAAAGCAGCAACCAACCCCCGACCTGCAGCGTGTGCGCGCAGCCTCCTCCTCTGAACACGTCACATAGGTTCTTTAACAGCCATCCGCGTACCCAGTGGTACAGGGCGGAGAGGCTGTCAAACATTAAAACTGTATAAAAGAATGCATTTGTCCATTGTAGTACTTCCAATGATGTGGAGATGCTGTTAGTGTGGGAAATGTAACGTCTCAGAAAATGGGAATATTGTCAGAAAGCTCTATATTGAGTAGGGGGAGCAGATCTGAGTTTGGGAAAAAAATGCGTTCGGAAGTCGGAATTTTCATCCGGAACACCCTCCGAGGTCGGATTTCCGATTGGGAAAGTGGGAGATTTCTCACTCCAGCCGAGTTATTTTTAAAGATGGCCCCGAGTGTGGACAGGGGAGCCTTCAGCGAGGGAGGGGCTCCATCATGAGCGACGCAGACAAACGCAACATAATTTTGACCATCCTCTAGTAGAATAAAATCCCGGACGACTTCGAAATTCCTTCGAAAGTGGATGCAAATGATTCCTGGGCCTTTAACTGGTCTCAGTCTGGTTCAGAAGGCTACACAAGAAAGTTGTCTAGAAGATGAGCACAGGATCTGGAGCAAGAGTGGAGATGCCCAAATTCCAAGCTGCTAGAGTTCCAGCGTAAAGTTTCTTTGTCAGTAATGGGGAACCATGTCATCTGCTGATGTTGCTGTGCTGTTTTTTGTCGTCCCCCCATTATTTATCAGATCCAACATCAGTGCAGCATCTACAAGGAGATTTCAGGGCACTACATGGCTGCTTCTGTTAACCAGCTTTATAAAGATGCTGGTTTCATTTTCCAGCAGCACCTGACCAAAAAGTACCAGTTTAAGGACCATGGTACTTCTCAGCTTGATTGACCAGCAAAGTCCTCTCACCCACATCACACAGGGAACTAACGGCTGATGTGAAATGGAACAAGACACCTGAGCAACAGAGAAAAGCTGAAAGTCTATCAGAGAAACTTGCCTCCATAACCATAACACGCCTCCCTTGCCACAGCCAGTATCATGGTCAGCACCTGAGCCCCAGCGGTTGACCACATTAAAAAAAGCACGCTGGTAGCACAAGAGGTGCCGAGACACTTTCAGAGCACTGACGAGGTCTCCATGAACTGCCTGGGGCAGCTTATACAGTCACTTGATTGTGCATGTGTTCATTTTAGGAATCTTGTGAGTAAAAACTCAGTGTAAATAAACAAACACTCATCAGATTGACAAAAATATGCTACTTCATGTAAAGTAGCATATTTGAGCAAATATGGAGTGCTGTACCTATTCGTGGTTTTCAGTCAATTCCACTACTGTGATCAAACATTACTCAATATACACAACACAGTCCTGGATCGTGAATCTTTCAGATATTAAAATTTGGTTTAAGGTTAGGCCCAGGGTCTCCCAACATTGTTTTGCCAGAGGATGAGCTTTTAAGCTTTCATTTTAGGTCAGTTGCCTTGATGTCAGTTTGCTCTTAACTACCAAATAAGACTAAAATCTTCAGTAGATAAATCCAAATAGGCATCTATGAATATCGGAATCATGATTTTAAACATGCCAAGACCAATGATCTATGACCACCCTATAATCTTGTGCTCAAAGCATGATTGAAACAGTTAACCATGCAATTGAAAGCCAGTTTTCACTTCATTTCTGCTAAAGGTTTAGTCATTTACAAATAAAGTGGTCAAAATGAGAAAACCAATAAGCACATTTGCAGTTTCACAACTGTCTTCAAATCTAATTTTATTAGATTCCTTTGCAATAGTTCAGATAAACCCATTTCATTCACGTAATGGCTCAATCGAGGATAAAACATTGATCAGTCCTCTAAAACAATGCATGTGAACTGCCTCCAAGCAACGAGAGTATCCATTCATCATCTTTACACTGCAAATCAGACGCTACATGGAACGTCTGTTACATGACATAAAAATGCAACCCCAATAATCAGATCGTTTTAATCGAAATGTGGAAAACTGGAAACTCTGGTTTACATCTTTCAGTCGTAATACCGATTTCTTTGCTTTTAAAACATTTGGTCTCATTTTTGAGTCTCTTCGCTCCAGATGTGGGGCAGCTGTGCACCTCAGACAACATGCACATCTAGGAGAACTGCCTTCATCTACCAATGTCACATTGTGATATTGATTTCATCATCTGAATAATCTGATGATCCCAGAGCTCCTCAGTCTCCTGATCTGGACTCAGTGCATCTGCAGGTACACAACAGAAAAGTAGCATTAGACAGGTCAGGGAAAGCTAACCTGACGAGACATTGAAGTGTTTCAGGTCTTGAGTCAGGATCTGGTGAGTAGTTTTCACTAAAACCTGTGCCAAAGTCCTGAATTTCTCTTCCAATACCAGATTCCAGAGCAGAGACAAAGCATCTGCCATGGTAGTACACGATTGGTTCGAAACACTGCTGTAAAACGGTTGCTCTTGCACACATACCTCAGCTTCACATCCCTGCATGTGGGTGGTGCTCACGGCAGACAGCTGCTTCCCCCTGCAGATGTGTAGAAATTACATTAGTCAACTACAATAACCAGCGGTTCCATCACCCAACAGTTACTATGCTCAGGGTTTCAATGTCACCACAGTTTTTGTCTGCATGATGTGTTATATTTTTAGTCATCACTGCATTAAAGATGTTAAGACACAATTAGTCTCGTAATACTCACCATCATTGTAACATGACTGGGAGGGCTGCAAAGGCTTCATAAAAACACAAAAATGAAAGATCAGATCAAGAATTTAATGCATGTCTAATATTCAAGTGGTGTCATCTCAAAGAGCAACATAGACAGCAGTTGATAGTAAAAATCAGATGCCAAGCTTCATTACCAAATTGTGGCCAAAGACAGATAAGCCCGATTGTTAGCAGATAAAAGCCAATTGTGCAGCCCTGTACTAGGCCTGTTCTGCTGTTGGCTCAGGACAGGCCACTCTCACTGGGCTAAACTCTGCAGCGGCTCAGCAGCAGCACACTCTAGGACAGAGTCTGCACAGCCGAGCTCGGATACAGAGCATTTCTCTACCAGCACTGTAACACTGAGCCAGACACATGACCTGGACAGCTGACTTAGGGCTGGGGGTCTGGGTACCTCATGGGTAGCCAACTCATCGTCTCCTCGCAAATTGAAATAGCCCAATTTTGAGATCTATAGATATATATTTTTTACCTCTAATAGTAAGAGTAAAGCATGATGGCGAAAATCTCATCACAGCTCTTCATCTCACGTTTCTTCTGCAGACCATTGGTTCTATAAAGATAACATTGGTTAGAATCAAGATCTCTTCATTTCTAACACATCGGTAACAACCTTGCATAAACGCGGATCCATTCTTTCCAACTGCATGTTCTGTTTCGTTATAGCCAGTCGTGAATACTTAATGCAAACAATAAACTTTCTTTCTTCAGCAATCGTAACGCACATTTAGGAGTCATTAACTTCTTGAAAGATACTAGAAACTTACGATTGCTCTTAAGATGCAAGCAGTGTCCACGAGCCACATGGTTACCGTAGCACGAGAGAACAAGCGGAAGCCACGCAAACACTTAAGTAGCCTAATGTCGCACTGAATTATGGGAAAGGATGCTTCTTCTTCTTCTTTTCTTCTTGTGGTTCTTCTTCTACAGCAACTTATTTTTCTGTATTCAGTCCGAAAAACACGCACTTGCTTGCTGTGTCCGAAACCACACTCGTTACCTATTCACCACTCACTACATAGGCGAGTTAGCTTGAGTGAACGATATACCGGTAGTGCACTGAATTTGAAGTTCTAGTACTACAGCGCATGTTAATGACATCATAGCATCGCATAATAATTACGAGCCCGGTAGCCAGCAAAAACGCTCAGGTCCATTTAATTATTTTAACCTATCAATAAAACCAACGCATTCAGCGGTCCATTGTTTATTGATACACAAGTTCCCCTTTAATTAACTTTATGTTAATAAATAAATATAAAGAGTAAAAAAATAAAATTAAAAATAATTTCTGATTAATAAAATAAATAATATAGAGTGACATTTTCGCGCCATGATGTGATGGTACATTCTCAAGTCATATTCCACTGTAGTGCAAACATTTAATAAATACATTTTTGATCAAGAAATGGCTCTGATATTCATCTTTTTAAATATTCTTTTACTGAGATCCCATCATCTGGTGAGGCATAGACGTTTCCCAAGGACAATTTTGTCAAAGGTCAAAATGTAAAATTGTAAGAGGATGGGTGGGGGTGGCGACAGTGATGGTTGATTGATTGATTTACACATTTATGTCATATTTTAGGATGGTCATTTTGCATCCCTACTGAAAACAATTGTAAACTACACAGCGATTTCAGTTTTCACAAAAATGTTGCAATTTATCTAACAGCACAGTGTAATTGACATTTTTAAAAACATTTTTACCTACAGAAAAACCACCTATCACATTATTGTGTGAGGAACAGACATATTCCATTGCTGGTGATGTACATCAATGGCCAACTGACCTCCACCCAGACTTTCTCTCCGTAGACGGTGGCCAAACTTGTTGATGTCCTGCGCTCACCATTTGACCATGGCTAGTGTCTGCGGAGGCTTGTCTTGCTGTTCTGGCTGGCAAGCACAACCTCCTACCATGTGGTGTCGAGAGCACTCTCGAATCCATGCTCCACAGTATATGACATCATTCATAGGGTCTCACACAAAGTTCTGTCCCTAAAAAAACTGGACCATTCAATTTCCAACCCAGGAAGAAGTTCCAAATACTTGTGAGGGATTTCAGTGCCTGGCTGGATCACCAGCATTTGCCACTGTGGTGGGCGGCATCAGATTCGAGCCCCCTTAAGGCTATTTTAACAGAAAGCTATTTTATTGTATTTAACTTCAAGGAGTGTGTGATCAGCAGGGCCTTTTCATGGATATATTTACTGGCTACCCAGGCTCTGCAGTATGTTTATATCACTCCAACAAAATCTTAAACCTCCATTTTTAGTGTGACAACTATAGTAGAGTGTAATTAAAACTCGAAATGGGGTAATGATGCTTATATTCACATAAATTCTAACATTTAACAGGAAGCACAAACATGTCACTTAAGTGAAAGAAAAAAAAATTACACTTCAATTAAGTAATACATTAAACACAGCGTAAAATACGTCTGACATCTCTCCATGCCCCGGTTCAACGGCTCTTAATAGGTGGTCACGTGTTTCCACAAAAGCTGATGGGTATTACTGGGTCAGGGTGCATACGTTGATTGCATTACAGAGGGTATATGCTCAGGTTCAGGGAGTCACTAAAAGCATCATGTTCAAATATTTGGTTGTAGAAACTTTTGAATTAAGTTCAGTAGAGCAAACATTTGTTTGGCAAAGGTTCAGAATTGGTTTGAGGAGCACAATGACTTTGAAGCACTCCAAATTCCCCAGATCTCAAATAAATTCAGTCAGTGGGATGTGCTGAACAGAAAGTCTGATCATTGAAATCCCACCTCATGACTTACAGAAATGAAAGGATCTGTTGCTTCCATCTTGGTGTCAGATATCACAATACTCTTTCACACATGTGCAGGCCTCAGGGCTGTTTTGCCAGCAAAAGGGAGACACACAATATTAGGCAGCTAGTTTTAATGGTTGATTTATTGGTGTATAATACATTTTAAGAAACAACCACTAAGAGGCTTTTTATATTTTTGCTTCCAGTTGTTACCATGGAGAAGAGGAAATAAATAGAATTTAATCTATAATTACATTGGGAACTTGGGAAAAAAACAAGAATATAACAACAATAATAATAGTTGACTAAAAATAGAATGAATCAGCATTTTACTATGATGCAGACTAAGTTTACTTGATTTCATTTTACTTTTTGGAATCATTTTGGTGTTGCAGACACAAAAAAAGCACGGATGCGTGCACACAGTTTCTGATGCTGCCCATATTCTGTAATTTATAATGTTTGACACATGGTTTGTGAATCTGTGGATATGGGAAAGTGACTCTTTGGACTTGTACAGATAGGCAACTAATGTTGACAGTTTATAATAATTTAAGTTCTACTGTTCAACTTTTTTTTAAACATTTCTTCCTTTTTAATTACATGCAGGCTATTCTAATAAGTAATAAAGAAAGATTCTTAAGAAAAAGTATTTTTATGGCCACCAGGGGGCACGACAGTCCAAGACAGAAATGGATGATGACGTTAGAGGATTAGAAAAGGGAAAAGTTGTCATTTGTTAAATGGGCAACAAAACAAAAAACAAATATATACTGAAAATCATCCTGCTACTAACTCTGAACAACAGCATGTTATGGTTCTAGATCAGGTTTTATTCATATTTGATAGAAAATGTTCTCCTCTCCCCCCTCCTCTCCTCTCCTCTCCTCTCCTCTCCTCTCCTCTCCTCTCCTCTCCTCTCCTCTCCTCTCCTCTCCTCTCCTCTCCTCTCCTCTCCTCTCACACACTGTCTGATGTGGTTGTGTCTCCTGCTGTCTTCTCTAATTACATTTCATCTGCCACTGTTTTAGTTCTTGCTGTCTCAACAGTTATCCATTTTTGTAATATCTTAACCGTTCCTGTCTTCATTTGTAGTATCTCGTGTTACGTTGCCTTCTCAGTGTCATCTCCTGATCTTCTGTTTCTTCTGTTAATGTGTCTTGAGTTGTTGTGTATGTATGTACACACACACACACACACACACACACACACACACACACACACACACACATCCACACATATAAAAAAAATCTCTTCTTCAGAGTTTTTATTCAGGTATTCAGGTATTTATGTACCTGGACAGGGCCTGGTGGCCTGATGAGGGCCTGGTGGGTGCTGGCTGGGTGCTGGGGTCTTAATTTGTGTAGCCACCACCTAATGGTGGATGATGAAGTAATTTAGGTTTCAGGCCAACGCAACTCTGTTGCTGGTGGGTAAGATGATGTTGTTGCTTTGTTTTGTTAATTGCATTCCTCATCATGCATGGTGTGGGTTTAAGTTCCTTCAGCAGCTCTCAGTCCTCTGATATGCTATCTTGGTGTCTCTGACGCCTCAGTTCAGTTCACACCTGTAAACATTGTATTGTTGTACACAAGATGTGATAGGAATGTTGTGGGCCTTGAGCTGTGGAGGGTCATAAGCATGCAGAGTGGGCACTGTAACTGTAACTTAACAACAGCACCCAGGCTGGGATGAAAATCAGCACCTCCAAATCCGAGGCCATGGTTCTCAACCGGAAAAAGGTGGAGTGCCTTCTCCGGGTCAAGGAGGAGATCCTGCCCCAAGTGGAGGAGTTCAAGTACCTCGGGGTCTTGTTCCCGAGTGAGGGAAGAATGGAGCGGGAGATCGACAGGCGGATCGGTGCAGTGTCCGCAGTAATGCGGACTCTGCACCGGTCTGTAGTGGTGAAGAGAGAGCTGAGCCGAAAGGTGAAGCTCTCGATTTACCGGTCGATCTTCGTTCCTACCCTCACCTATGGTCATGAGCTTTGGGTAATGACCGAAAGAACAAGATCACGGGTACAAGCGGCCGAAATGAGCTTCCTCCGTAGGGTGGCTGGGCTCTCCCTTAGAGAGGGTGAGAAGCTCTGCCATCCTGGAGGAGCTCGGAGTAGAGCCGCTGCTCCTCCGCGTTGAGAGGAGCCAGATGAGGTGGCTTGGGCATCTAGTCAGGATGCCCCCTGGACGCCTCCCTGGTGAGGTGTTCAGGGCATGTCCCTCCGGTAGGAGACCCCCGGGGAGACCCAGGACACGTTGGAGAGACTATGTCTCTCAACTGCCCTAGGGATCCCCCTGGACGAGCTGGACGAAGTAGCTGGGGAGAGGGAAATCTGGGCTTCTCTCCTTAGGCTGCTGCCCCCGCGACCCAACCCCGGATAAGCGGTAGAGGACAGATGGATGGACCCAGCCAGAGTAACTGTTAGCTTAATAAAGGGGCAATGTAAAGGTGAGTTTGTCCATAATAGGTAGAAGTGGCAGCACTAAGACCATCCATGGATGAATGGATGGATGGATTGTTGGTTGGATGGATGGATGGATGGATGGATGGATGGATGGATGGATGGATGGATGATGGATGGATAGATGGATGGATGGATGGATGGATGGATGGATGGATGGATGGATGGACGGACGGACGGACAGACGGACGGACAGACGGATGGATGGATGAATGGATGGATGGATGGAGGAGTGGATGGATGGATGGATGGACGGATCGGAGGATGGGTGAGTGGGTGGGTGAGTGTTCGTCGATGTTGGGATGTGACTGTGTGCGTGGAACCCATGTACGCGTGCTGCCAATACTGGCTCACCTCAGCATCCTGTCTCTACACTGACTTCCTCACCTCCCAGCTAGAACAATAATAGACTCTGTCAGGTTGTCATGGTGATGATCAAAACACAGCCAATATGCATCAAACTGACAGATTTTTGCGCACATTCATGGCACTCACTGACAAATAAATAATAGTATACCTATTATGAGAATGACTTCACACACACACACACACACACACACACACACACACACACACACACACACACAGCATGTTATCCATTAGAGTGTCCGTGCCACAGTTTCCTAATTCCTTTTCTTTACCTATTAATTTTTCTGCCCCATCTCTTCCTAAACAGATGAGAGGAGGCCTCTTTCTTTCCTTCACTATTCCATCCTTTACATTTCCAATAAATCACTGAAATTAACTCACTTTTTCCTCGGAGGATTAGTATTAAAGCTGAAGCACATGCTTTAGTTTTTTATGGTACATGCTGAAAGAATGCGTTTCACATTCATGTGTCAGCTTTATTTCAGAGGTCTAGGGCTGCATGGAGTGGAACAAACGCAAACATAATTTGGTATTTTGAACAGATTTGTGTGACCTCGCTACATCCTTATGTAGAACATCCTCATGAGTAATGAAAATTGTTGGCTTCTATTATCAACCTCTTTTCCTTTTGGTTTAATTGCAGACTAACTAAAAAGTGATGCAAAACTCATGTATCTGTTATGATTAAAGTGCATCTTTAAACATAAAATATTGAATAGACATATATGGCACTACGGTTTAGTTTTATGTTTGCTCAATTACGTTTTTTTAACAAGGAAAACACAATATGTTACAGCCTGCGGTTGTTTGTCTTGCTGTTAGAAAAACTGACTCAAAAGGTTATGAAAGGATTTTGATGAATATCAGGAAATGTTGATACTGATCCAAGGAAGATCCCATTAAGTTTCCAGATCCCGGAGGGAATTTTGACCTTTGACCTTCAGAAGATCATTGGTGATGATCAAAGCCAGGGGGCATACATATATGTATGTGTGTATGAAGACAACAGAGGTCTCCTTTCACACAAACTAAATCTCAAATACAGGACGAGCGCCTGCCAAAAGCAGACAAACTTATTGAAGGTATTCAATATTGATTGGAGCATTAGCTTTGTCTGTAAGTTGCAATATGTGGAGAAATGAGCTGCCTGGCAGAGGTCTGCACTCTCCAAGTGCTTTGTTTCTGGTTCAAATTGTGGCCAAAGGAGTAAATTTCTAAACGCATCCAATGGTTTAAACCTTAAACAAAGACCATAAACTTGCATTGCACTTGCAAGTTACTTTGTATATTTTATATAGCAGACATTTAGAAGACATTAATCCAGGGAAAAAATTTGTTCCCATGTCATTTTAATGCCCTCTCTTTAATCCAGCACAAACTGTTTATTCTCTAAAAATCACTTCCTTCCTAGAAGGCAAATTGTACAGAGGAAACTGATCCTTGCTTCCACAAGTGACATGAGGGTGACAAGAGGAGCCCAAACATCAGAGAAGGAAGATCTAAACTGAACTCAACACAGAGATGAAAATTTATGGACATCCTATTCTTACGAGCGTTTCAGGAGCCTATGGGATGGTCTGTCCTGACCTTCACCTTTCCTTTTATAAGCTATCTTTCCCTCCCTCAGGAGAGTATGATGTCATGTTTTAGTTCCAGCCTATCCCACGGGACCATAACCAATCAGGCAAAGTGCTCTCCCCCCACTGAACTTCTTAACACTTGAATCCCCACACAATCAGGCTCCTGACCGGTCACCTTAACTTTATGTCTTCTGTGACGCCTGCCATTAGTGTGTATGGATGAAACTTTACACAGATGACTCAATCTATGTGCTGGAGTCTATTAATCTGTGTTAAACTGTGAGCTATTTTACACGACCAGCTAGCCTCTCTCTCTCTCACTCACACACACACACACACACACACACACACACACACACACACACACACACACACACACACACACACAAAGATACATGCACATGCCCGCACAAACAGCAGGTAATACTTTTTATGAGATAACTCACATAATCACACTTAAAAGCCTTGCAATCATCGAAATTGGGAGGTCTACAGGGAAGATCAGTACACGAGTACATGCATGCTCATAAACAAAGACCTGCACAAGTGCTCGTGTGAAGACATTGCATGATTCTAAGCATTTCAAGTGCTTCAATATGCATGTAATATCTAACCATAGGTACTACAAAAGCAATGAATATATGTGCAGCCTGATTGCTGGACATGATACTACCATGGCAAATGTTGCAAGGATAAAGACAAGGAGCTTCCGACAATTTAAAAGATTATAAAAATGTAGATTAACGCAGCTCTTTGTTTGTATTGCTTGCAAAGTAAAAAACACTCTCCTCATCGCCCATTCTCACCTGTCACGGATCAAACACATGAGCACAGGGAGAATTCTGGTTATCAATTGGCGCTCTCAGCCTCTCAGTCACAGACTTGATGCCTACAAGCATCTCTGTGACGTTTTTAGAGTCATTTTTTAAGCTGGAGAATACATCAAACAGTGAGGTAACAGATAAAGCCAACATGGTTGCCTGTGTATATCCATCAGATCTGGACAGCAATCTCAGAGATGAACTTCCCTCCCATCAGACTTTTCTTTATCAGACCTGACAGATTGAATGCGCCTCCCTCCAAACTCCTGACACAAAAGCCAAAATGGATTGCAGTCAACATTCCCAATGTTTGCTTTGTAACAGCAACATATCAGATGCTGCCTGTGACAAACGGAGAGGGAGAGTGGTCATTTTCTCACATATCATGGATTAAAAATGAACTTTATACAATGATGATCCAGAGATGCCTACCAATAACCTGTCACTCATTGCCAAAAAATGAAATTACACTTTTAAAAATTAATGATTACTCCAATCTGACTGTAAATAGACAATTGAAGTGGATGTAAAGACATGAGGAGTGAAAGCTTCTTGGTTCTTGGTGCAGACAAAACATGGAGAGTGTTCTGATAGTCAGGGGAAGTGTCAGAAAAATTTCACAGCACTGCCGAAGTACCCTTGAGCAAGGTACCAAACCTGCATTTGATCATATGAATGCCATGAATGGTAACTCATCCAGGGGTGGACCTGCTTTCACGCATTGTGTAGCCTTCCCGTGGCTCCAAAACGGATAAAGGAGCTAATTACGTACACATACTGTAATTAACATGAGAGAATCACTAATAACAATGCCAAGATATTGTATGACCTATGCCCTATATTTATATGACAGCCCTTGGGCTTGTAGGCTTATTGCTGGTGATGGTAATGATGTGAAGGATGTGGTAGAAACCATTCACCAGGTAATGGTTTATTTCTGAATAAATGATCCATAACCCTAAAAGTAATTTACAGTTTATAGTGACACCTCAACAACAGAGTTCAAATGTATTGTTGACAAAAATCTGTCTAAAAGCTGTCTAACAAAATGTGAACTAAGTCTCACATTTGTCATCAAATCTATGGGCTGTTATACAGACTTAGATGGATAAAAGATGGAGAGATGTTTGATTTAATTAAGACTAAGGAATAAGGAATAAAAGTAAATCTGCACCCTTTCCCCCTATTTTAACCATACTTATTTTGCAAAGTATACCAATGAATCTTTCACCTTTAGGGATATTTAATATCATGGACCCAACACAATCTTTCCTGCCTGTAAAGAATATCCTCAAATGAATATAAATGCTTCTCATGCGGCTCATATTTATTTATCTATGAGAATGATGACAAAGGTAAGTATAAGTATAGAATATGTGAGAAAAACCTGTCCTGAGGGATTTATACTAATTTATAACTTTTCTGCAAGGTGCCTTCTGCACCCCTCCCACTGCATCATTGTGTCTGCTTTCTATTCATTTAAAGCCAAACTGCCTCATTAAATCCCCTCTTAGTGAATCAGTCTCTCTCTCTCTCTCTGTCTTTCTAGTCCCTGCTGGCAGTGAGCTCTAATAAGAAAACACAGGGGACTAACATCATAATTAAGTTAATGTAGATTTGCATGTCCCTTTTCTCCTCTGTCTGTTCACCCAGACACAGGAACACATTCTCTCTCTCTCTCTGCAGGGACTAACTGATAGCACCCATTACTGTCAGGCTCATCTGCGTCTAATTGGCTGTGATTGGAGCCTGTTGCCCCCTGAGGGAGGGGCCTCAGATTCAATTAAAGTGTGTGATTGGTCCCTTTAAATATTTAATGTCCAGGACTAAAAACAGCCAGAGCAACACTTCCTGGAATCAAAGTCACGATGACCAATGTCAGAGTCATAGTGTGTGTTGGCTCATTTAGTGTCTTTATACCCAGATCACAGGACAATGTCTTATTTCTGGAGCATGTGTATCAAACAAACCTCTCTCAGGTGTGTTGAGTGTGTCTAGATGCATATGTAGGTCGTGCATATATGCATGAAAAGCCGGCAGCTTTATTTCCTTAACTCCTATTCTGTGTGTTTTGTGCTGTATGTGTGAGGATTTTTGCCTGTGTGTGTGAAAGTGTGTGTGTTTGTGTGCGTCCATTAATCTGGCAGGCTCAGGATGGGAGCCCATGTGTAGGCTGAAAACTTTAAAGTACACACACTATTTTAACTTTCCAGTTGCCAGTGCGCACACACACGCACACGCACGCACGCACACGCGCGCGCACAATTGGCCGTGACTTAAACAGTAAACTATCAGTAAACTCTAAAGAGAATGTGAACAACACGTACAAGGTTCCTGCGAATAAATGCTATTTTGCAGTTCAGTAGATGGTGGTAATCCTCACCTGATGGACACTGACAAAAACATATGGGGAGGAGATTGAGTGGGAGGAAGATGTCAGTGAGTATCAAGGAGTGTGTGAAGAGAGAAAGAGCAGATGAACAAACAGATGGAGAGGTGTCTCCACGGTCATCTAATTAAAGGTGTTTTTTTGCATAGTAAATAACACATGCAACCTCCAGTGTGTAATCTTCTCCTCTAATCACCTGACATGAAAAAAGAGGATCATTTGTGCTTGGTCTCTTCCTGTTATTACAATTAGGCACTGCTGCTATGATCAACTGGACCCAAAATTTATGCAGTAGGAACCAACTGTGCAGTCCTGTTTTTTCCAGACTTGGCTCACTGAAGATGCATGCCTGCAGTTTTTGGGTGAACCGACTGAAGCAGTTTCCCGATAATTTCACCTGCTGTATCCTAAATGCAACCTTCAGCTGCTCTTAGTGTGCCAAGATCAAAAGCCAAAAGCTGGGAGTGCTTGAATGTGAAGAAGTAAGACATTTTAAATGTTTCTCACATGGAATGCACACATACACAGGCACGCGCATGTGCACACGCACCAGATTTGCTTTACAGAGCAACTAAACTCACAAGTTTGTGGCCCTTAAGTGGGACGAAGTCATAAAACAATGTGACAGTGAATAACAGTTGTTCAAGTCTATTTTCTTCATTTTATGATGATCAAGTCAGTTGTGAAAGAGTATCTAAGTTACATCACCGTCCATCATTTATTTTAATGACTTTGAGTCTTGAGTGTATAAGTGATGATGTCATTCTGTATCTCTAAAGGCAGTTAGTGTAGGACTGTTAGGACTGTGCAGGGTTATAAAGGCAGCACTTAAGCCCCTATTTATGATATTGAACATAATCAAGGGAGAATGTTCCTGTCTGATGCTGCATGCTGTGTATTTGCTAATAACAGCTCTCAGACAGAAATTGCCTAGAACTTTTATATGACATACAGTTAAATAGAAAATAGTTCAGAGATAAACAATTACTTTCCTGGAAAAGACTGAAATGTTTAACAGGGCTGCACTTATAATTACAGTCCTGGTGACAGCACATTTATGCATAACTGTGGGATACTCTGTTTCAGCAGATGTGATATATAACTGAAGAAAAAGAAAAGGCTTTAGCAACACTGATCTCTGTCACTAAAGAAAAGTGCAGTTAAAAGAAAACACAGGCAGAGGTTTGCTGCCTGGACTGAGCTTCGCATCAAGCTGAGAGTAAATGCCTGTGAGCGAGATGGACAGAGATATGGATAAAGGAAAGGAATAAAAAGGGGAGGAATTGCCTGTATGATGGGCTGTTGTGATGGATCACAAGATGGAGAAGGAGAAAATACAGGGAAAATACAGGGAAATACAAAGAGATGTGGCGAGTGAGGTAGAGGCACACAAGAGATAGCGAGAGAGACGGAAAAGGATATCGGACAAATAAAATGCTGAAGTCAGGGTACAGGTAGTCTAAATTTTATTTGCTGAGTGTTTGACTACGATATATGAGCACAGATTAGCCTTATTACACCACCTTTGTTCACAGAATTTTATTGCCTTTAACCAATTTGAATCGGGCTACATCCTTAACAGTGTGCTGCCTGTCAGTCTGTTGTACGGATGTACGTATCAGCGTTGTGTGGATAGAGCAGAGACACTGATTACACTGTTATCACATCAAAACAACAATCTTTATATTAGTATTATCTTCAGTAGACTATAATAATCACATGGATCTTGTATATACAGTCTGTTTACAACATATGTTCACTTTTAGCTGCATTTTTGAAGCGTCTGCTTGTGTGTGTGTGTGATCGAGAGTGAGTGCATGCGTGCGTGTGTGTACATGCAGTAATGCGCTGCTGCTCGGTCGTTTAGCTTGTTGACACTTTGGGGTCAGAGCCATGCAGGGTGAATGGTGTTGGCTGACAGCGTGGAACCTCTTCATTATCCAGCCATAATGTTCTCATCGCCATTGGCTCCCTCCAGTCTACCTCCTATGTCCCCTCACCACCACCAACGCTATGCAAACTGCCACCACCCTCCATCATTCTCTCTTCTTCTTTTCCCCAATCTCTCCCATCTCCTCCTTTCACCTGACTTGCTGCCCTGCTCTCCAAGCTGCATTTAGCCACTGTTAATTCAGCTCCAGCTTGCTTCATATCTGTTTAATTCTCTCTCCTTCAGACTCCTTCTCACTTTCTTTCTCTTCAGCTGTGACCCCATTCTACTGTAGACATTTCTTTTTCTCAGCTTCATGCTCCCCTCATCATTTCTTACCTTAATTTATCACTCCTCTTTGATTTACAGGCTTTGCTGCAGTGACTTTTTGACACAAACTATATTTACAATAAAAAATGAGCTTTTTCAGAAGGTGTCAAACAATATTTTGTGCAACCAAATCCTATTAAAATTGTAAATGGAAGTTCTTGGACATAGGGGAAAAGGGATATTGCTTATAATGCCAAACCAGTCAGCTATTTGTTATATTAGTTCCACATTGGATTAACTTTATGTCATCATGAGTTCTCATGAGTTGTTGTAGGGAGTTGTAACCTTTTTGTATCCTTTTCGCAGGTCTTTTTTCAGATTTTCTACACGCAGATTTGCATTTTACATTGGTGTAATTGTTAATTGTGGAAAATGCCTCTATTATCTGATAAAACAAAAGCAGAAGATGGCTGTCTTGAGAGAAAACCCTCACAGAAGAAAGTGAGCTCACATGGTAAGTTGAAAAGTTAAAGATAATGTATGTCAAATGTCCGGCCTGGTTGTAGCTTAATTAACAAACACTGGCTTTATTCTGAGAAGAAGGTCACAGCAACACTGTAAACATTTAAGCTTTAAAGAAGAAGAAAACCTTACAATTCTGACATGACAGTTATTATGTTGATGTTTTGCCACCCCAAAATTAACTTAACATTTTGGTGAGTAACAAGTGTGTTTACATACTTAATGAAATTGGACGACACTTGTTGATCGATTGGCGAGCATAATTTATCCAACCAGGCTGTGTCTACAAAGGCGTTTTCCTCAACCAGATTATGGGCGGAGTCAATCCCCCTCCCCCAATGCTAGTTGGGGGTTTGCTGTTTTACTTTGATGTAGGGCCACACTGGTTGACCTTTAACCCCACCCCACAACAATCCCTAAAGAAGCTAGCCAGTGAGGTAGCAGCCACAGCTAAATCAACAGCAGCGATGGACGAGTTCATGCATCAATGCTTGGTTATTGTTTGTATGCTCCACTTTTGGAGCACCAAAGAGCCACCACGACCACGGTGTTAATGGTGGTGCATGCAGTAAATCCCTGGAGAATATACCCAGTGGCTCCAAAATGTTTAGATTTTTTTTACATTTTTAGACATCCCCATTTGGGATTGATACAAATATACGATACAATATTGATTTTATTGTTCCAATGATATTTGACTGTACTACTGGATGCTTTGTAATTTGTAATGCAAGCGTAAGCTGCGGAAAGATTGTATACCCTTGCAGATTGTATAGGCCTAGCTTGCTCTCTGCATACTCTTGTAAGTAGATTCACCATCGAGCTATCTGCGGTTGTAGTCTGGCTACATTGGGGACGACTCTTCGAGTCGAACTACGGCATCCACATGCATTTTATGCCACCAAACTACTGCAGGAATTTGGTTTCTCTGTGTGCATGCAAACACATGTATAAAGCACAAGTTATCTCTTAGAACATCATCCAGGTGGGTGTCATTCAGTGTTGCTATCAGGCCTTGAGCCTTCTTCCTCCATCCTCAGCTCTTCGCTTTGAAGTCGTCCTTAGCTGGACGATACCTCACCTTTACCTATCTGTCCTCCATTAATACATTCTCCCCCCAATGCTGAGCCCTATTTTCTCTCTGACTCTTATTCCTCTTTTGACTGCCAACTTACTTCACTCTGCTACTTCTTGCCCCTCCACTGCTCTTCTAGCCACTCAATACATTCAATTTACTTTCCCCTCTAATCTGCCACTCCATTCATCCCACGCTCCCTTCATTATCTGCCCCTATCTCCTTTTGCCTTCTGTCCTCCTCTTCCTGCTGGCTTGTTTGAAGGATACATTCAAGGGTCTTCGTTTTCCTTCCATTCAATAGCTCATACACACTTGCTTCAACAGTTATATGTGTGTGGGTTGTGCACACTTATCTATGGTTGGTTATCCTCATGCAGCAGGACACGCATTCATAAAAATAAAGTACTAAATTCATTTCTTATAACATCTATTAAATACTGTGTTCTGAGTTACAATGTAGTGCTTTTTCTCTGTGAAGCTCATCCAGATGCAGAAAACAGAGCATGCTAGCTTTATAAAGCATCTCCTGTGCTATGCATGGTTAACACCTCATACAAATGGTTCCAGGTTCTGCTCTCAATCTGGCCTAGTCTAAAAGTGTCCCCTTTTTCTATGAATGTGTAAGATGAATGGCTGGTGATTTGCCAAGTTTGTATCTCTCCCAGTGATCATGATGATAGACTGTAGCACTCCCACCATGCTAAGTAGGGAGAAACCGCTGTTAGGACAGAGGGATCAACAGGATGTTTAGATTTTTGAGAATTCTTCAAATTTTAAAGGCAAACAGGTGAGGTTGTGTCAAAAAGATGAGTGAGCTCTGCACAGGTCAGCACATGCTTCACTGGCTGTACTTAGCAGAGCAAGATAGCAACACGTTCAATGTTGTTTATTTTGATATGTTCATATAATTTTGTGTGGGACAGTGTAGTCACCTATGGCAACAGTTTAACTACTGATGGACACTTTAATATTTCCTACCAATCCCAGTCACAATGACACCAGTCACAAGATTTGCTAGCTGGTGTATTAATTAAGAATGGCTGACAAAGATTCTCCTTGATTTAAGTCAGCCGGGAGGTGCCGGGTCTTTTTTTTTTTTTTTTTGCGGTGCTCATCCCTCCAAAACATTGTAGGTGTATTCCTTGGACAAATAGCACAGGTCTAGGGCAGTTGTCTTTAAGGTGGATGCTGTTGTAGACTTAAACATGTCTTTTTTGATTAGATTTATAATTAAGGTGAACACAGAAATGCCCTCACTTATGCTGCTAAATGCCTAGACTGCTGGGTCCTCCGATAATGCTCTGGCACCCCTCACTCCTTCATCTACCCATAAAACATTATCTATAAATTCATGTCACATAAATGCTTTTAATCTTGCTGGAGCCGGTCTATTTTACCTCTAGTTCTGCTGATTCGGAATGTGGTCACGATCTGAAGGTTGACTGGCCCAGACTTCCATATGGGGCATCTCAAGATGCAACTGGGCTCATGGACTTGTTTTCTATTACCAGTGAGACCTTCTTTCATGTAAAGATTATACACTAACTCCTGTAGCTCTAATTATAATGAACATAGACACATTGCTGATGTCAATGATGATATTCTTGGTATAGGAGGCATGTCTGTCCATCTCAGTGAGAGGGATTGCTAATGTGTATTTACTTCACAACTCCAGAGTCCTGTACTGGGTGCTCAGAAAGAAGGATGGACATTACCTTGGTCAATGCACACAGTAGCAGACTCTTAGTAGTCAAACCAGCGCTAATACTTCACGTTCATCCCTTTGTCTCTCCTTCTCTATCCCTCCCTGTCGCCGCCCCCTTTCTCCCTGCATCTCTCTCACCTGTTCATTTGTTGCTGTTTGACAGTTTTCATTATTGCCCTGGCACTAGCTCAGCATGTCCTGCCAAAACATGACGCTGAAATGGAATTTAAGAAAAAGAGTGTGTGGGAGATTGTAAATGAAGCAAGGGAGGAAGATGCTGACAGAGAAAAGCAGAGGGCGATCAAATGAAATAAAAGCAAAGAACAAACAAGGAGCAATGTCAGACCTTGAGGGGATGCTGCAGCATCATTGAGAGTAATGAAATTGCCAGAATGACGATCAAGCAGCACCAAGTAGCACTGACGAAGATACTAACAGGATGATGTAAATACCCCAGCGTTTACAACAGGTAGCTGCTGTTAGTATTTGCCTCCATTGTATTTTCAGTTGTCAGACATGTTTGTAATGCTCCTCATTAAATCTGCCAAAACAGACATGTTGTTGGCCTGTAAAGGCTGCTCACAGAGTGAGGAGGTAATAGACGTATCTTTTTATACAGCTAAAACATTGGGGAAGTTTCACATTACGCATGACTGTTTCATACCATCCATCTATCTTCTGCCACTTATCCAGAGTTGGTTTGCAGGGAGCCTTGGTCACTTCCTCCAGCTCTTCTGGCACAATCTTAAGGCATTAAGATTCCTTTGGTAGGATATTTTGGTCTTTCAGTCACTACCAAAAAACTCATGACCATACAAGTCTTGGAACCTAAATGGAATAAACTAAGCTTTGTTTCTGGACTTAGCTACTTGTTTTCCATGACCGACCAATGCACTTGCACCCATGGGTCTGTTGATGTCCTGCTCCATTCTTCCCTCACTCATGATCTACCCCCCAATATACTTATGCCATTTTTTCTCATTCTGATTCATAATCGGTGCGACTAAATTGGAGGGTTTGGAGGCTTCAATGATGATTACTGACCAAAAAGGAATGAAGTGGAATAAAGGGAAAGGACTGGAAGGACCGTCCAAATCTGCGCTGTATCTTTTCCTTTACAGTTCCTGTTTTGTTTTGAAAATCTTGTCTTCTGTGATGTTGTATGTAGTTTTACTTCCCCTTTTTGTTCCGCTTTCCTGCCTTAATTGATGACTGATGTTTCCCTTTTGTCTTGTTTTCCTGCGTATACATGCCTGCCCCACCTTGCCATCTTGTCATTGTATCTTGTAACATTGCTTTCCCCGTTTCTATGTCCCTGTATCTGAAAGCTATTTTGTGTATTTCTTTATACCCACATTTACCAAGCCTTTATAAGGACTGGAAGTGGTTAAATCAAATGGACACTCTTTATGGGATTGACCAGAGAGCAACGGGGGATGAGCTCCCTCGAATCGGCCACAAAGTTGCTGGAAATTACACATAGGCTCGGAGGGTTTTGTGACTTTCAGCACAGCCAGACAAGCAGCCTATATTTTGGAAGTAGGCACACAAGGAGCTGGCGATTTAGCCACAAGTGCTAACTCTGTCTCCATCTTTTGCCATTGCTTCATTACTGAGAAAAACATAAATTCAGGTTGTTGGCGACATTTAATAAACTATTAGTTTTGCTTAAAGTTTTGTTTTTCTGTTCCGATGACACTCACTGTGCGTCCTTATGTCCATTTCTCACATTGTAAAGAGTCTGGACTTTGCCTAGAGAATTTATTTTATCATGATTTTTGTCTTTTGTGTTAAAACTCTAATCATTGATGAACAATGACTTGTGTGGATGCTAATGGCAGAACAAAAGCTTCAGACTGCCTTGTTATGAAGAAACCCCCCCATTTCCACCAAATGTTAATATGCTATGGTGGAAATTATGACCATTGACATTTCTGAAAAAGCAATAAGCAAAACAGAAATCATAAGTGCCAACACAGCCAACACAGTGTCAGCCAGCAACTCTCCCAATGAGCTTTAGCCAATCCTCATCTTCTCTTTCCCCCCATATACCTGCATAAAAACAAAACAAATATAGGCAGGTATGTCCAGACATATGAGGTCTATTTAATATGGCGTTAGTGACTTGCAGAGTGCACAGCTCCACTTTGCAGCATACAAAAATAAGCTTTCTAAAGAGCCAGTGAGAGAGAGGAAATAGAGCAAAAAAGTGAAACGGATGAGCTGGTTTCTAAGGAGCAAGACGCAAACATATCTGATGAGTCTGATGAGGTCACCAATGGTGACGTGGCTCAAAGATTCAAGTCCAGAACTTATAAAATCTGTTGGAGCTCAGAACCTCGTGATGTACGAGAGTTGACGAGAGTTTTGAGCTAGATGTATGCCATTGTCAGTAAGATATTATTGCTATGACAAACTTCCAAGGTCCATGGCGACATGTTGAAAGACAACTGGTTTCTTAAATTGGTGTTGGCCACTGAGGCCGCTGAGTCCCTGGGATGCATCAACGGGCAGAAATATTTTCCGGGCAACAATGTCACTTCAGATCATAGAAATGATACCAAGAGCCCTCAGATGTGACAACAGCTTGCTGCCATCAGATGCCTGGGAGAGATGGGAGCAGCTCCTTTTTAGGCTTCTTTTTTTTTCAAGTAAATATATATTGGGCGAAATTGAGCTGAACACCATATATGTCACTATGGTTAATAATATTACAACTAAAAAATAAATAAAACAAATTTATGTAGATGTGTTATAATGCCCCTAATTAAATGAGAGGTAAAACAACCAAATAATTATTTTTATGATTGTCTTGTGCATTCTACCATTTTTTTCCATTAATCTCTGAAACATCAGCATTTTATTGTCTCTGATGTGCTTAATTAGAGCCCCATTAATGTTCCAGTAACTGATGACACATATATTGCTGTAGTTGGCTTCCAAAATACAAATCTTTTCCAAAAATAATAAAAAAAATTAACAGAAAACTTTTCATGTGCGAGTGTCTACACATTCACACGTGTATGTGCGTGTGCTAGTTGCCGTATGTTATGTTGGCGTATGATATGTTGGCGTATGATATGTTTCTTGGTGTGTCTTAGAGCATTAAGCTCTTTCTTGTGTGCTTATACTACCCTCCCTGCAGGTGAGTATGCACACGTCCAGAAGGACTTTAGCTTCACACAGCTGGCTCCATACTGGCTTCCACCACTGTGTACTGAAATGAGACTCAGTCCAGGCACTTTAACAGCAGGTTAATATTTCTAACTCCTGTTCAAATGAGAGCGAGGATGAAAAAGAGTCCACACTTTCAATATAGAAATGCAAGGGGAGGATAATTTAGTCACAAGTGCCATTATATTCACTTTCTTTAGGCATCTAACCAAGGCAGTTCAGGTTTAAAGATAGAAGGACCTCGGGCTGTTAGATCAGGAGAGGGACAGGATGGCTACACACTGCTTAATTTGCAGCTTGATGGTCTCTCCTCTCAGGGGATGAAAAACAAATCAAATGTGCAAAGGAAAAAATATCCAGATGGTAAATTTCACTGCACTGGCAATTCTTACAGGTGAAAGAAGGTTTAATTATATGGTCTGCATCATATTTACGCATCTGTTGAATTTTCATATCGCCCTCAGGTCAAATTGTATAAATTATATGACATTACACACACAGACACACACACACACACACACACGCA